>NW_022280038.1:7338884-7356644 GCF_004355925.1 Anarrhichthys ocellatus
CTCTCTCTCTCTCTCTCTCTCTCTCTCTCTCTCTCTCTCTCTCTCTCATCGCACAAGTACACACTTTTACAAGCCATGCTCTTCCCTGTAATAAGGCAACACAAACATGTCTGGGGAAACACAGGGAGACTTTACAAGCTCAGGATCAAATTAATTCCCTAAAGAAGACAATAAACAAACTGGGACTTTTTACGGTTCTTTAGACATAGTACACTTTAATTTCCATCATATAATGAATGATGCCGTAGAAAGTATCGTATTAAATCCTTACTTTTAAGTTTCTAATGAAACCTACAGTTACGAATACGATGGGATTCAGTTTTTATGTACCAGATATCTGGAAGAAACTCCCATAACTCCTGTTTAACCTGTTTTATTCACTTATTTTATATAACTCCTATTTATATGTCTTTTCATATTGCCTTGAGTTTCTTTTATATCTGGTCTTATTTTATGTCTCATGTAAAGCACTTTGAATGTCCTTGTTGTTGAAAGGTGCTTTTCTATATACTGCGTTGCCAAAAAAATGTTCTGTACTTTATGTTCATGCTTTTCGGTTACTTTGCCAATGTGCCTATTTGTTTATAACTTTCTTACAAATTGTATTGCATTTGTGTTTGATTTCAATTACTGAGATACAAGTATCACTGTCGACTTACACATGACAGAAAAATAAAACATAAAGTATCGGTCCGTATATACATCCTCGTAGCATTCAGGGATAAAGAAAAATTCCAGAAAGTCTAAAAATGAGCAGAAAACTTGCAAATATGAACAAGAGCAGGTTATTACATTAAGCATTGGCACCACCGTCTGCTGAGGATTGACTGATGTGTTGTGAAGTCAAAACCATTTAATCATGATTTCCAGCGGTGTTTGACGGAGCGAGTGGTACAACATGTCATGTTTAATGTTTCTGGCACAGTCCTTAGTGTCATCACGCTCAGCCTGGCTATCATCCAACTAAAGGTATAATGAGCTTGTGTGAGAATGTCGAGGGAGAGCAGGGAGGGAAGGAGAAGGAGGAAGGGGCGGGTGGGCAACCGAACTTCTTCAATGGAATTTTAAAAGACGGGTTCAGACTGGAGGTTATCAGTATGTTTATGTTCGAGCGGAGGAAGTCGAAAAACCGCTTGTCAGAGTGTGACTGTGTGAATGTGCGTGCCTACATCTGTATGCGAGGGCTGGCAGCAATTACAGCGTCCTGCAAGCATTTACGCCAACCACCATTTAACAGCTCTGTTTACCAATTAGATAAGTAGCCTTTGTTATTTCATTTCAAAATCACTGTCTCTTAGTGCCAATCTCATGGAAACACCACGGTGCACTTGTTTTTGTCCGAGGCCTGAACAAAGGTGGGAAGAGAGGTGGAATATAAAACAAATGGCTCGCTGTAATGAAATCACAATAGTTTTTTAGTGATAAAAAAATAGGGGCAATCAAAGTTCAGGGGTCAGACAGACAGTTTCCCCACAGACTGTCGAACCTGGACTTAAAACAATGGCAGTAACACATCTTTCCTCTTTCTTTTCCTCCTCTTGAATAGATATTAAAAGAATAGTTAGACGTTTTGGGAAATACCCTTATTTGCTTTCTTGCTGAGGCTTAGATCAGAAGATTGATATCACACTCATGGTTGGTAAACGTAGCCGGAGGAAAAAGATGGTTATCTTAGCTCAAGTTGCATTTCCTCATAAAACCGGCTGTATGATATCTTAAGAAAAGTTATTCCTCGCTTTACATGCAGTCTCCTTCAAAATGTCCAGCGACACGGTTCAATTTGTACTTTCTAGTTCACAACTAAGTGGATTACATACAAATTGATTTCTTGCAATATACGCCAATTACAGTTTATTACTTTTTTTGTAAGTAGAGCTACAAAGTGAATGAAAATAAAAATCAGCTCTATATCACATTTGTTTATTTTGCACAGAAAAAAAGTATAGAAACAATTTGTGGGTTTATGTGGGGTTATGTACCAGATTATTTGTTGGTGTGGAGTCTCCGCTCAATGCCTGACAACCTCTCTGTGACGACAACACTCAAGGAAGTAATTTACCCTAACCCCACGCATCTTAAACTGTCATCTTTACACTTTTTTAATTGTTATTTTTGTATGAATTAACAAACAAGGTACAACATTATAACAAACGTTCTTTGGAAGTGCTGGTAGATGTATTTTAGTAATGGATAGAGGCTGTTTACCCCCTGTTTCCAATCTTGATGCTAAGCTAAGCTAGCTTAATTTGTAACGGACAAACATTAAAGTAGGATCAAACTTCTCATCTAATTGTCAGCTCGAAAATGAAAACGTGTATTTCCCAAAATGTTAAACTATATCTTTTCCTCTCTCCCTCCAGTCGCAGTGGTGGAAGCTTCCTCCTGCTAACCTCAACCTGCACAGAGATGAAAAAAAAGCTGGGGGGGTAAAAAGGGGGAAGTAGAGGAGTAAAAAAAAAAAAAAAAGAGAGCGAGAGACTGGGTGAAAGAGGGAGCAGGAAAATGAGAGGGAAAGAGAGAGAGAGAGAACCTGCCAAGCATAACCAGCATCCACGGAAAAAATGAAGAGAGAGAAAGAGACTGTGAGAAAGAGAGGGAGGGAGGGAGACCCCCATCTTTCATCCAGTGCCAAGGATTAGATTCCCCTCCAGTTATTAGACTCTTCCACTGTGCTGAAAGAAGTGGGTGGGTTGGGCAGAGGGAGGGGGAGGAGGTGAGGGAGGGTGTAGGGGGGGGGGGGACAGAGGGGAGGATAGAATTCAGCTACTGACCATTGTCGGCCGCCTCTAAGATGCTTTGTTTTGATTCAACTTCCTAAAAATTTCCCCCAAAAGCTCTAAAAAAAAAGAAATAGAAATAAAAGAAAATAAGGGGGGAAAAAAGAAAACACCCCTCCCTGGCTACAAATGGTAGGTTCTGTGTTGTTTGAGACAACTATCATTACAGGGAAACTTCAATCCAGCAAGCCACATTTAAACTGGCGTCTCGACTATCTCTGCCATCAGAGGGCTGCGTTATCGCCAGACATGGGCTTTACAATCCAACACAACTGGGCTCTCGCTCACAAACACAAACACACACACACACTCTTTTCTTCTCCCTCTCTTTCCATTGTAAAGGGGATCTTGTGATGCAGTCTGCTGCAGTGTGCCGCTCGACATCTTTCTCTTGCTTCCAAGAAACACATTTCTCTAACACCAATCCATTATTTTATGCGGACAAACGACCACATTCCTTGAACCTGCAGGTCAACGGGGCCACAGGAAAGTAACTGTGTGTCCCTGTAAAATTCCGAGGAAGACGTGTTTGGAGGTAATTTAGAAAGCTCCTCCAAGAGGAAGAGAGAAAGTAACCAGTTTCCTGCATTTCTGGTGCTACTTCAAAGTGCCAGACAACTTAAGCCAAGGAATGTCTCAGGTTTTGCATCCATCATTGCATCCTGGAAAAACTCTGCTGTCACGTCTTGTATCATCCACCATAGTTTGTGTTGTCATTGTATGAAAACCCTGGAAATCCAAACTGTTTTCACTTCAGTTTCATGATTACAGTTGAAGAAATGATCCTAACTCTGATACTTGTGAGACTCATAATGAAGGCTGACACTTTGGAAATAAAAGCTGGTTTCAGATGATTTGAAGTATAGATTATACACTGAATTGATTATGCACCATGGTTGACATTTGTTCCTCTGTTGCTTAGTGAAAAATTACATTTGACTTTGGCAGAGCTTTCACAGTTGAGTGGTTGAGATGGATACATGTAATAGCTAGTAACCTTCGTCGGATGTCATCACCCCTTTTTCTCTATATACTGTTGGTGTTGCTGTATCAAATAAAGACAAAAAATATGGAATTGTTCCAATCCAACATGTGCTTTTGTTCAGACTTTAGATTGGCAAGTTCAATGTGTTAGTATGCACAAGTATCTTTCGACTTGGTTCAATTTTAACAAACGTATTAAATACTGTACAAGTTTCTGCAAAGTGACGTATCACTTCACATCCAATCACTCAACCTCCTCTTGTAGAACGTGCACAAGGTCACATTTACATCGCTCTTGTTTAGCCGTTGCTCAGATTTAGTTTATGTGGCTCACTGTAGAACAACACAACGCATAGTTGTAGTGCTGTAAAATGTTCCTTATCCACAATAAAGATCCACAATAAATAAGCAGTAAGAGAGAAACTGAACAGTTAACATACTGTAGGAATTGTCCACGTTATCCCATTCCACAGTGAGCTACCTCACCTGTACAAAAACAATGATCTGAGTGAATCTGAGCAAACAGAACTAACTGTGAATGTGTGTTATTCTAAATCGGCCCTGATCAGAATTTTACTTCCTTGACGCAAGTTTCGTTTCAGCGCAACATTAGCAACACTTTGTAGTGCAACTTAACCAGCTAAGCCGGAGGAAGGTGAGACTGAATCCTAAATTATACTTCTACAGCACAATCAAGGTGTCACAGCAGCTTCAGCGTTTAGTGATTTATTGTTGTTGCTCCAGGGTTAAAGAAGATTGTTTGCTCTGCATTCCTGCTATTCCTGACATAATCTTGTTCATTCATACACAGAGGTGAAAACAAACACATCAAAGCCAATGTTTGCGCTGGAAATGGCTTCGCTCGATGAGGACCAGCTTATCTGTTTTTGATAAGGAGGTGGTGTCTGTATAGCCCGTGTAGTACATGTGGTTACATCTTTCGACAGTTACCTACAGACGCACCAGAGACATACATGCGGGTATCGTAACCCTGCAACAGAGACATAAATCAAGCTCGACTAAAACACTTCATGGGGGAAGACGGTATGTTTTTAGCTCTAAGAATAGCTGGATTTTAGTTTTACACAAACAACTTATTAAAAGATGATTTTAATCTGAATAGAGACCCAAAAGGAGATGCAGAGAAGCAGAGCTCTGCAGCTGACAGGCCTCCCCTCCCAACACATTCCTGGACAGGCCCTCTTCCTCAACACTTCCTCCCCCCGCTCAGCCAGTCACCGGGGTCAAGTTGACAAGTCTCTCATTGAGCCTCACGGGGTCCCGCTATATGGCCTTCACTCCTCACAACATAATTACACACATTTATTGGTGGGATAGATCCATTTGTTCCTCTGTGAAGAAGGTATTGTGAAATTCCTCCTAAAACTTAATGTGGGAGAATTATCTGAATAGAACGCCAGTGTGGAGCGCACTTATATATACAAAAAATAACAGTGGACTGAAAATACAATGCACAATCACTATACATAACTCACACAGTGGGGGGTGACACGGGGAATGTGAGACCTGCAATGATTTAGTCGAGTTACCTTCGAAAATGTGTATGATAACTAGGGGTGGGAATCACCAGAGATCACGCGATACAATATTATCACGATACTTGGGTCACGATACGATATTATCACGATACTGCGATATTATCACGATACTGCGATATTATCACGATACTACGATATTCTGAGTATTGCGATAACATAGGCCTATATTGCGATTTATTACTTTTTTCAACTTCAAATTATGTCCCCAAAGGAAAACTGTGTCAACATGTTTTATCTAATAAGATAAAGTTTTCAGTCTGTTCATCTCACTTCAATCATTTTTATTGCACAAAAATAGGATTGTCAAGCAGACAGACTGACCAACAATGTCATAAATGTTGCATGAACCTGACAAACTGAACTGTTTGTATTACTACATAGTCCAACTTAACTAAATGCAAACGTGTGGACTCAGTATATGAACTATAACTTATATAAGTAGGATATAAGAGTTATATAACTCAGTATAACTTGCGATGCGTGGACGCCGAGGACAGAGAGCCAGTTATGCGCTGCACTCTCCCCATGAGCCTGGCTACTGTTGGCAGATTTAACCCCATTGTGAGGCCAGATGTCTCTTTGTTTTGACCAACTTCCTACCAATCACGCTGACCCGGGACCTTTGCTGACCTCACCAGAAAACAACTCAGCACCATCTCGTGGACTGAAAAAGTAATTGATTTGATTTTTGAGGGCAATTATTTTTTTTTAATAGTTTATATAATAAAAGATCGATACTTGCCGTCCGTGTATCGATACAATATCGCCACGCAAAATATCGCAATACTATGCTGTATCGATTTTTTCCCCCACCCCTAATGATAACACATTTTATATGAGGACATTTGCCACATTTTTTGTAAATGAAATCTGCTTTAATTTGAACACAACCTGACATACCATCTCATTGAGTTGATATGGCCAAACAGTAGCTTATCTACACATCCCGAAAAATACGGAGCAACATTAGCACTATTTGCAGTCGTGGTTGTGTCTCTCCTTTTAGCTCAAAAGCATCTCCTGAGGAAATATCCAGCTCTTTAGCTCTGTTTATTAGCTAGTTGCTAACTTTGTCGGCCTGTCATTTAGTGCAGGTAGCGTGCAGACAGTTCATTAGAGCTTTTTGTTGTTGTTGTTGCAGAAAGCAGCTACCTGGCCCAGCTGGAAACAATACTATGAGAGCGAACCAAAAAAGTAAAAGTTGCGGGGCAGTAAAACCAAAACGATGCGCTGACAGATGCTGTAGAGCTGAGAGGAACTGGTGAGCCGGATGATCTGTGGGTCACATGACACATGGTCGTTTGATCCACTATCAAGAAATATTGACTCGTGCAGCTTCACTCATGAAATTGTGCATTCTCATTTAACTAAATGTGTATGCACCACTCATGTCAACACTTTGAATAGATTTTATGCGTTTAGAAAGCTCTCACGACGATTGCTGTTTTGTTCATGTGGCATTTAAACAATCTATCTTCAGCAAGAGCATTTAGCAAATCTAATATGGGAGTTAACTGAGAAACACTTTAGCCTTCCAGTTTCGAGGAATTGAGAGCAAAAGAAGTGGCAATGAACATATTTTTAAGTGATTCAATTAAATTTAAGTTGTACGTGAAATACAAGAGTGTTTGTGATATGTATATATGCTATATAAATTTACGTATATGGCCTTACACTCTTTATCAAAGTCTGATACTGAAGCTTAAATACAGTAGGCTACTGTGTGTGTTTGTCAGTGTAGTTTCCAATATCATGGGTGAATGCACAGCACAAACACACACACACAATTGTTCTTACTAACAACAGGCAGCTACATTGCCTGAAAAAACCCTGAAAATGTTCGGTCTAAACTCTGCGTTAAACTCAGAACTCACAGCACAGGCGACAGTTTCCTACATTTCACAGAGTCAGAGAGCCTGTCGACATCTGCAAAGAATCTTTAGGTTCAGCAGCATGGCAGGATTCCATTAAAAGCCAAATTGCGGGTTGGCAAAAACTCTAAGGGAACAACGGAAAGCCACAGCCAGTCCTGTAATTTAAACCTTATTTTAAATTGTGATGGCTTGACAACATGGACTGAAAGAGAGGGGGCGAGAATGAGAGTCGCAGAGACCCAGAGAAAGAGAGCAAAAATGTGTGTACAACAAACTGTAGAGGCTGTGAAGGCAGAAGTAGAATTAACACTAAGACAAAGAGCAGTAAAAGTGGGCTGAAACATGAGAGAGAAAAGAAGAGGGGATAGAAAAAGAAGGGAACAACATTATTGTGATTCGGGACAATATACGACTGTCTGTTCTTGATAATCAGGATTGTTTCTGATGTGTAACACTTCCTAAATCCATGAACTTGGAGAGGTCAAGGGTCATTTGTCACTCACAATAAGGTGGTTTAAAGTATAAATGTCTGAAACAAGCTTCTGTAAATGTCAACACAGATACATAAAGCAGTGTTGCATCTACCAAGAGGGAAAGGAAGAAGAGCCAAGATCAAACACAAAATCCCTTAAAGTAAAATAGGTAATTTAATAAAAACATTTGTGTTTTGGCTTCTTTCTTTTAGTTCCGTGTTGGGCGAACCGCGATGTTATCGGATATCCCTTCCTGCCCTCAACCTCAGATACCCTCAAGTATTTGGAGCTAAGTATTTTAGAGGTGTGCATGTTGACTGTTTCTGTGTATCCACGCAACGACATGTTTTATATGCATCTTCGCTGACAGACATCGCAGCAATAAAGCCTGGGAGGTGACGCGGCTCCATCAGCTCAGAGTTTTACAGCTTATTTGTAGGTGTGATGATTACAAACGAGAAAGACGGGAACTGAACTGACAACACTCAATTCTTTCTACTTCTAAATGCGTTGTTAAACAGCAGAGTGAACAAGGAACAGTCGACTTGTTTTTCCAAGTCAAGTTTAAATTAAGCTAGGCTTACGTTCTGGGATCAGAGGTGTTTAGTCCTTTTATGAAATGTAGAAATTTGTTTATTGAGCCAATACGTTGATTGAAGAACATGAATATGTCTTTCATCTCACCTCTACCATTCTTAATTACCTTCAAATATATATATCTTTGTTTCTGACTTTAGTTTGTAACATTAGGTGATGTAATCATTTTCTGGTTTATAAAAAACAAACCATGATGCTTAAGGCAATATAGTTTATTTTGGAAAATCAGTAATCTAAACTTACTCTACTGTTACTCAGATAATAACAAACTCTGTCTCCAAGAAATTATGTTTATTTATCACTCAATTATTTTTCCAATCCGCTACATGTATTTACCACTGGAGTCAGCAGTCGCGGTAGATGACGGACGCACAAAGAGCAGGACTTTGACACCAGAAACGGGTTTTTGCATCCTGAGTCCCGTCTGTGATTAAGTTAAGGCAACAAAAGCACTTTGGTTAAAGATCGTGGCCTCTGTTAAATGTCGATAATCATGTTGTGATTCGTGATTTAAATCACTGCAGACTTATTTTTGCAGGAAGCCAGACCACAATCTTTCCTTAAAAACTGTTGCCAGTTCACCCATAAAATGTTTAATAATGAGGTCGTCACTATGAACGGATATTGTATCGCAAGAGTAGATTTTATGGGGGAAAACAAGTCAGATACGTCAGTAAACATTTCACTGTTACATTCAGCAGCAACAATTCCTCATAATTTGCTGTGGCACATTAGATGCATATAAACTTAATTTCTAGGGGACAGGGTTGTAACAACAGTGTTAACCTGCTGGCAGTCTAAAAGCTTAAAATGTGCCAAAACATTTTAAAAAAACAACTAAAGGACTTCAGAAAAAAATGACCGAACTGACATAAAAGAGCTCCGGGTGAGTTGCGCGCCGCGTCCTCGGCTGCGTACCCAGCTTGTATGGTGAAAAAGAGCAGTGATGGAAAATACTTGAGGAAATGGCAAATGGTTAATGGGCCAGCACTTGATGTTGAATTCCATAGTCTAATGTGTCTCAGTCAGGCATAAGAGCAAGTGTTGTACGCATGCCAGCAAACAGACTGGCGGTTCAGGTCACTGAGAGGACCCGTCCCGACTCAGACGGATAGCAGCATAATGTGGGTGTTCACTCTCTTTGCACTGTTCTTACACCTCAAGACACTGAGGCCATATTGAAAGCAATTTTTGCGAAGGTATCTCATTAAGTATTCATGCTTCTGGGAGTCAAATCTGTACTTGAGAGCCTCAGCAGATGATTTACAAAACCGTGTCCAACTGTGTCAACCTGGACTGACCTGGAAAGCTTCACACTTTCTGAACTGAGCTCACTAAAACTGCACGGTGCAGTCGGACTCTAAAATCTGTCTCCCAAGCTTCCAAGAATGTCGGCTCAGCTCCGTGATTCTTAAGTATTAACGGCGATATGTTCAAACATGTATCAGGTGTCACTCTCCGGAGTCGGAGCCCCTCATCCCCCTCCCACCTTCTTTCACTTCGAGACCCTACTCCCCCTCACCTTCCCAATTTCCCAACATTCCTGGGCCGTGCCCCATCAGTCAAAGGGCCAATTCATGGGGTTAATGCTGCAGTGAGTGCAGACAGGGCTTTGAGACAGGATGTTTGGCTGATACCTTGCTCTGCTTAAGCAAACAAGCCACCAAAATATGATTACTGAGGGCAGAGAGGGAGCAGTCTTCTTGTCTTACTTCAGTGCATCCAGGCCATACTAATGTCCACTAAGTATCATTGCTTTACTTGCTTCCACATGTTCAAAACCCAGAGTCTAATGACGACAAGATGGACAAATGTTTGAGGAGTGCAATGATGTCATATGATGTAATAGCTGACAAGGAAATCGCTATCTCTTTGGGCATCGTCCTTCGAGATTCTCTACCTCTTAAAATATAAAATGGTAGCTTAACTCAGAGTTCATACACATTTTTTCCAAAACATTTCTAAGAGTTTTTCATGCCTTTGAGGGCAATTTTTATGACCTGAAACGTTTGCATATACCGGTACATGAAAAATAAGAATAAGAGGTTGGAGTCTGATGTTACCCCGCGCATAGAACAGCAGAACGACACGTGACGTAACTGATCTGCAGATTTAAGAATTGTTTGACAAATTTTTCTCAGTCGATCTTAGCTGAACCACACACACACTATCGTACAGGCATTTTTGGAGCAAATTTCCATGACTTTTCCAAAACCTTCTGTGTTTATTTATTCTTCCCAAACTTCTCTACGCCTGGAAACGGCTACTTTCATGACTTTTCCAGTTATTCATGACCGAACGAGTTTCACTTCAGTCTCACGTCCATGTTAGCTGATTTCTGTTTGTTTTGTCCAGCTAGTCACGCATCATTACCGCCAACGTTAGCCGACCTACAACAACCTGTACAGCTGCGTCGGCGATGTGGCGGTGATTCAGATGTGTGGAGCTTCTTATGTTAGCCATAATCACAAAGTACATTTGAGGCTGACAGGAACTCATTTTGAAGACTCTTTCTGTGTTAAGTTTAAGTTAAGTTTTGATCTGTTGGTTTCACTAAAAGAAAAGTCACCAAATTCCATTATCAAATTAAAATCACCAAATGAGTACTTTGTGTATCATCATGTAAAGAAAGTAGGGCGGCAGTAGAAAATAGTTGAAATAGTCCAAATAAAATGTATTTAGAAAAAAGGTTATACTTCAATTATGAAAGTAAAAAGGCAGAACTTTGCCTCCCTTCCAGCTAATCGCGTGATTGGTGAATGTGTGTTTATACGTGTGTGTGTCCTGAAGAACCCCTATGTGAGTTCTCTGAGACGATCTTATCACTGAGTCAGACAGAAATTCCTCCTTTTCTCCCTCCTGTCTCACTCTCTCACACGCACACACACGTAAACACACACGCACACACTCGCACACAGAGACACTGACAATAAGCAGCTGAATGACACGTTTTGTTGGGAGTCACAGAGCGACAGTCCAAGTAGATATACTAAACTTCCAGTAGATTTATCCCTTTTCAAAGCCTTGCCGTTTGCTGCGGTTTAAAGGGAACGTTAACTGATCGAATGATAAAAGAGGCCAGGGCAAAGGTATGTATGGACCACACCCTGCTGCTGCCTTTTTTCCCCTTAAAGCTAGGGTAGCTTTAAAAGGAATTAAAAAAATAGATGCTAAAGTGCCGGAGCACATGTTCATTGTTTGCATTTGTTCTAAAGAAAACATCACAGGCTTTAGATGATCACCTGCACAAAAAAGATGAATTCACACTCTTGAAAGATCTAAGAAACATCAAGGTTTTCTCTTTTTAAAGCTACAGACAATTCTTTGATACAAGCTTCATGTTCAGCTTATGTCCTGCTCATTTCACCAGCCGTAACTCAAAAGAGGAGTCTTATAACCTGACAAAAGCTACATGCGGAATTCCTGGCTACCTCTGTTTAGTCTCTTTCCCACTCCAGCTCTTGGCCTGAGCTCCGGTTCTCGGCTCCAGCGTTCTGGTGTGGGGGGCAGGGGATCAGAGACCACACACACACAGACACACACAGAATTATCCAAACACACAACATCTTTTAAGAAAACTGATCTATTTCCACTTATTTCACCAGGCAGACAATAGAAACCTTAAAATCACAACCTAAAACTTGACTCTTGTCTGACTTGTGACCTTGACTGAACAGACTTTGGATAATTTTTTAACATAACTTCCAACAAATCAGAGTAAATCAACTTAAAAATACCTTAAGAATTAACCACATTTGTTTCAACTCAAAAGTGCATAATGGCGAATACAAGCAAGGACTGGAATAGCGTGATTATTTGTATTAAAAAGATGTGGATTATTTTTCTCAACCCCAACAGAAACACTCTAAACAGGGCCGTATAGCAACAAACTGTGGGTATCTAATGAGCTCATGTTTATGAATTTAATTTGACTCCTTTGAGGCTAAAATTTAATAAGAGGTTTATTCCTGAGAGTGTGAAAAAGGCTTTAAAACAGCATTTAGACTCAGATTTTTGGAAATAAATGCTGAGAAAATCTAATCCAAGTAATTAAAGCATCTTCTTTTTTCATTTCTGGTGAGGTGGGCATTGGGAGGACCCCAGTATTTCTAAACTGCTGCCTACGGCCCTGCGCCTAAACATGGAAAACATACATAACAACTCATTAAATTATTTCAACTTCAAACATAAACTTCAAGAATAAGTTTCTGGTCACCATCAAACCAAAGAAAGTATCACTGGGGTGCAGCTGATTCTTCAGACAGCTCCGTGATGCTGCGACTACACTACACAGGCTTCATAGGTGCCCGTTCACCTTTCAACACCGTCCACAAGTGAGCCCAGGGAGGCTTGATCGAGTGGGTTTGTGGGTTTCTTCTAACGCTACAAGGACCTCTCCACCCGACCCCAGCATGTAAACAAATAAAGGTCTAGTTTCATCATCTAGAGGGGGCTGTTTCCTGTTCAAATGCAGGCCCTCAGTCCCCACCCCTCTCTCTTTCCACATATACACGCACACAAAACTCTACACCTCCGCCTCGTCAGAGCTGCTCGGCTCCCCCGCCCCCCAAATGCCAGCCTCTTTCCACTGCTCAATTGCCAAGAGGAATGGAGGGATTTGAGGGAAGAAAGAGGGAAATAGGGGGATGGGTGGTTTGAGAGGCAAAAGGGGATTGGGAGTATGCACGGGGATCTTATTGCAGCTTCATCCCAGTGAAATATTTTGCCGTGGAGAAAGCGTAGGGAAAGAGAGAGAGAGAGAGAGAGAGAGAGAGAGAGAGAGAGAGAGACGGGGAACGAGAGACAGAAAGGCAGAAAGATAGTGAGAGACCCCAGAACCCCACCAAGCCCCCCATGCCTCTCTGACAATAGAAGCTTTATGCACTGGAGTTTTTACTTGTCTTAACGGCCTTTGAAAATAAGAAGGAAAGCACAACTTAATAACACAACAGTAAATGCAATTTGCTTTAACATTCAGAGAGGATGCACGCTCCGTGTGTTTGCAGGCATGAGTGTGTGAGCCTGCAAGTGCAAATCTAAAAGTATTTCCATTCGTGCCTCCAAAATGTTTTGTGGTGAGAAGTCAGACTTCTTCGGCGAATACAAATCAACACCGTACCCTGCTGAAACCAACATCTGCCCGGTGACAATGTCCATGCACCTCTGCAGTATAGTGATGCAAGTTACTCACCTGTGTAGTCTCTTGGCGTAATGTGAGGGGGGTTGGGGGAGAGGGGGGGCACAGTTTCAGTGTAAGACAGAGTTGAGTCTGGTGATTGTAGAAGAAGCACAAACAAACAGTAGAAGAGTGAGCGTTTTTGGTGGTCAATTAATTTAACATGTATTAATTCAGTCATTTATTTTAACATTCTCTGGTTACAGCTTCTTAAATGTGAGGAGTTGCTGTTTTATGTGATTATACATATTTTGGGACTATTGATAGAAAAATATTATTTGAAAGCCACCTTGTACGCCTTTGAATTACATGATGTTTTGTAATGAATGAATAATGAAAATATGAATTTGGTTGCAGCCCTGATAAGCCTCTCAAACTACAGAGCAGACTGTCTGTCTGCACAAACACAGCCTCCCTATTATAAACTCTAGATGTCAGGCTCTTCAAAAGGGGAGATGTGCACAGATAAGACTTAACTAACTCTGTGTCGCTTTCAACACAAGCAGCTTTTCAAAGATAATCTATGTTTCCAGTCTAAAAATATGATGGTGACGACACCCTCTGTGTCATTTACTGGTTTGCAATGTGGTGGCGGTTTTTCCAAACTCACCCAGTGGCTTGTGTTCATCTGAACGGGACAGAGAGTATGGGGGAGGAGGTGAATCTGGAAATACAACAAAAGTTAAGGTTAAGTTTGAAGGCTGCATGGTCTTATTGCTAAATAATCAGCTGAGGAAGAAAAGTACTGAGCTTCAAGGCTTGTACGTTAGTGTTATAAACTGTGAATTATGTGAAATGCTTACAATTTAATATTTTATTTAATGTATTGTGAACTTTGTTTTCTGTTCCAAACTCTACCAATAAATCCTACACAATAAAAGGCTTATAATCCTCAATCAAAAATATAATTATATAATGCACAATAAATGAACTTCATCTTCTCATTGACATCACATTACATACAAAACCTTTTCTATTCAGGTAGACCATTAAACCCACCTGTTTCTATAGCTAATGGTAATGTATAAACTACCTAAATATGGTGGCTCTGCACATGTTGTTTTGCATGAGGCAATATGTTCACTGTTTAGATTTGTAGGCTACCATGCATCAACAGACCATCTTTCCTTATACATAAGGAGCTATTTGCGCTGAGTGCATGATTGCAACACTGTAATTATATTTAGTCTTTCTTTTGAACTCCTAATAAGTATAATTCCACATATCCAATCTGAACCTGCAAGTATTTCATCCTACTGTTTCTGTTTTTAAGGGAACTGTATTTGATTCTCAAAGTGTTCAGTTTGATCCTCCGCTTTTATGAAATCTTCATAAAGTTGTCAGTGAAGTCGTTTTCATTGACACGGACTCACAGGGGGACTTCTTCTGTGTGAAAGCAGTACAGTAAGCTATAAGCAACTGCTGCTGGGAGAGTCCCTTCTGTCCAAAGTGGACATGGGTTTGTGGCTGCGGCCCCTTTAAGAGCAGAGCCAGTAATTGCCGGAGTCCTCAGTCAGTCAGATACCCAGCGAGTCAGTCTGGCGCCAGCACTATGCAAACTGTATATTATCGGCACTCCTTCACCTAAATAACAAGAGGACGACCTCCTTGTAAGAGAAAAAAGAGCCTAAGTGCAACTTGAGAGCGACCTTCCATTGGATGATGAGGGAAGCAAAGTTTTGCGCAAATTTAAATAAATGTGTAATGTGTTTGGAATGTGGAGTGGAAATCAAAGCAATGGTTGACCAAAGTAGAAGCCATAGTTATGAAAATGGAATAAAACTGCAGGGCAGGCAGTGACACACGAGAAGATAATAAGTGATATTTACTGTCTGGGGTTTCAGTGTTGCACTGTGTGCTTTGATATATTATTGCAAATGTAAGATGGCTCCATCAGCAACAACAGGGGGACTTAATGGGTGTTATTTTCTCGTGGTTGTGACGTTGTTCAACACTTAAATCAACAATAAGTACATTCTTCTTTCGTTTCCAGCTGCAGGTAAATAACACTGTGACCGATTGGATGTTCTTATTAATTTCATGCTGGGCCATCAATATTTACGCTACAAATAATCGTATTACATCCATGACGCGCTCCACTTTTTATGAGATTAACTTCATTCTCAGCGAGGCCTTCCACCTGAGTTTGGACTACCAGGGTCTGAAGATGATGGTTAATGTGGTGTTCACAGGGCAGAATGACATTATTATCTCTCGTTCTAACTCGTACATTTGATCATTTGAAAGGTCTCCTCTAGATCGAGTCAGCCCCCCCCCCCTGTTGATGTCCTTACCTGGCCCACATAAGCGGCTGTAGTGATAGGGATTGCAGCACACCTTTGCGCCGTCCACTGCGCCGAAACTCTGGCAGTGGCTCAGCGTTTTGAGCAGGGCTAAGAGCGGCAGGTCGCTCCAGCGGTACACCTTAGACACGAGACACTGTGGAGAGACGTGATGAGCACCGAGCCGCAGCTCGGTGCTGGGCACCATGACGCACTCGCTGGGTATCCCTCCTTTGGTCTCCACAGCCTTCACCAAGGTATCCAGAGATCTCTCCTTGAGTCTTTTCAAAAAAGCATGAGCAGTGCTCGCGAGGTCCTCCTCCAGTCCCGCATGCCTCGGTGCGCACTGACAAGCGCCCCCTCCGTCTTTTCTGGGGGCCCAATAAGGGCTCCGGGGTCTGAGATCCCATTCCCCAAACAAACAACACGTCACCGTCCTACTGTCGCCCTCCTGTCCCCGCCGGGAGCCTCTGTGCTCCGGGACGCACATGGCGCCCCGGTCATCGTCAGGCTGCTCCTCTTCCTCCCTCTCCGCGCTCTCCGTCAGGTCTCCAGCCTCCCCCGTGAGTCCCGGAGCCGGGTCAGTGTGTGTCACCGACCGCTGCTCGTGTCTGCGGAGCTTTCCTGAGTGTCTGCCGCACGGACCGTTCCGTCCTCCCTCACCTCGTCTGCTTCCATCCCGCCCGTCGCTCTCGGTGACCAGACGGCTTCTCCAGAGTCGCCGTACAAGACCTGAGCGTTTCGACTTGAACATACGACAACCTAGACAGTTTTGGATGTGTCCTGTCGGTCCCGTCCGGGTCTCGGGAGATGCCACATCGATTTACGCTCGTCGCGCAGGACCGGGGGTTTGTGCACGGTGCGCACAGCATGCGGAGCCGGTGGTCACCGTTTTCTGACTCTCCCGCAGCATCAGAAAGAAATTTCAATCATGCGTTGCGTTAAACATCACTAAACGTCTGCAGAAGAAGGCTCCACACAGCCACTGCGCAGAGACCTGCTGTCGCCAACTCAATTAAGCCACAACTTGTGCCAGCCCTTGCACAAAGCCTTCAACTCCCCAACACTCCGGAGATCCCGCACACAATCCACAAACCATAGTTAGACCTCTCCAGGAGCAGTATCAGTTCACATGAGCAAAAAAGAAGCATCAGAAACATTAATCCAAAAGTTTTCCAGAGTTTCTCCTTGGACTTCGTGAACCTCTTGAACCGTGAAACCCCTTCCTTCACCTCGAAATAAATCCTCACAACACTGAAATCCCGATGATTTCTGTCGCTGTGGTTGGAAGCAATAATCCCGCTGCAGAGTCCCGGGGTAAAGCAGAGATAGTCGGGGACTCCAGTGCCAAACTCCGGGACGGATTCCGTGCTGAGAAGTTGTTTTAAAGAGAGCTGGAATTACTCCACTCTCCACTCCCCTGCAAGTCCCTTTCGGACGCACACACACAAACACACACAGGCACACACGCTGCTGCACACACCAGAGTCAAGCCGAACACAATAAAAGCAGGTTTATTCGACTGTGATTTTCAAAACAAAAGCATTAACGGTGAACATAGTTTGCAAGTTTGTTGAAGAAAAATGAATAACAACAATTACAAGAAAGAATGCTTTTTTTCTTGTGTGATCCAAAAGCCTATATCAACATACATATTCTAAACTATACACGCTTACGGCTCACATATAGGCTACTTGTTTATAGTAATGTTATCTGTTTTTTGTTGTGCACTTTATTTTATATTATATTGTACATTTTAAATATGTTTATATTTCCTAATTTCCTAATTAATTGTTTTAATTGCAATGTCCTGGAAAGGTTAATCATATAGGAATTTGTCGACATGTTTCTGACAAATTCCTATTTTTTTCATTTTAATATTTAATATTTAAAAAAATCTATTCATAATAGAGTTAATGTTAAAACTTAAAGGTAAAGCTTTTATTTTGAAACCCAAATCACTGAGGTTGCTTTCCTTGTAATTCTGCCGGTATTGACTCTCTCTCTCTCTCTCTCTCTCTCTCTCTCTCTCTCTCTC
>NW_022280038.1:7356744-7367274 GCF_004355925.1 Anarrhichthys ocellatus
TCTCTCTCTCTCTCTCTCTCTCTCTCTCTCTCTCTCTCTCTCGGGGCCCCAGAGGAAAGCTCTGGAGCCATTGGTTGATTCCCGCCATCATGTGCCAGTCTAGACACTTTGGCGGCTGGGAGCCGCACTGATTGTTGCGCAAACACGGCTGGTTTCAAGTTTCTTAACTCTTAACTCTTAAAGACGCAACCTCCTGCTCTGCTCAAAGTGGAAACGTTCTGCAGCGTGGAGATCACAACTATCACGAGTAAACAAATGGATGATGGTATAGATTAAAAGACAGTTTAAAAATAAAAATAAAAAATAATAATAACACCACAGGATTATGAACTATTCTGGACTGTATAGGATTGATAGATGATAAGATCATTACTGTAATTTAATTGTATTGCCTTTATATCATATATATATATATATATTATATTATTACAATATTAAATCGCCTATAAAATAATTGTAAAAAATACAATATCTTCCTCTGATATGTAATGGAGTAGAAGTATCAGAATCAGAATCAGCTTTATTGGCCATGTATGTGTACGCATACATGGAATTTGGCTCCGGTTTCCACTCCGCTCTCAATGTACATACACTATTTTACAATAAACAAGAAAAAATATATAAAGAATAAAAAAGGTCAGCAAAAAAGTAGAACAGATGTATAAACATTTAACAGCTATATACAATGAAGTAGCATTAAATGAAAATACTCAACTCAAGGGCCTTACAAGTTTAAAAAGTTTACACTATTTAACTCTGTGAAGTACTCCACTTTTTAATCACAATTTTACTTCACAATATTTAAAGGGAACATGTGATAGATGACAGTTTAAGTTACTAGCTCCTTTTTATATAAACACATTGAGTATTTAGATCATAAAGTATTTAACATAAGTTAATACCTCAATAAAAATACCTTTTACATGTATTCGTCACAATGAGAACTTTACATTTTTTGTTCTTCAACACGTTTTACTGCAAATACACATTTAAAGGTACATTAATACATTACAATATTACAATGATATTTGAGTCATAATAAAGGTTTCAGTAAAAGAGTCAGAAAACATAAATAAAAGTATATTGTTTAGGTGAACGTACTGTGCACCTCGCCTTACAGAGGCTGTGGCTCTGACCACAAAGTCGGGGGTACGATCCCCTGCTCCTCCTGTCCACATATCGAAGTGTGCTTGGGCAAGGCACTGCAATGCTCCAACTGCAATGCTTTCGTTAGCTCAGAACGAGCCCTTCATATCTACATAGCGAGTGGGTCAGTGAATTGCAAATCCTGCTATGGTGAAGCCATGACACCGCCCTACTGCCTGTGATTGGCTAGTACTCGATACTTGGTTGGTTGGATTGGTTAGGGGTTATGCATTGGAGGGGTATTCAGTTGGTTGCAATCTGCAACCACACCACTAGATGCCACTAAATCCTACACACTGTGCCTTTAAGCGACAAACCCTAAAATAGGGACAAAATAGTGACTCTACACACAGTTTAGTAGAGGGACCAAACATTATTAGCAAAGACCACAGGGGGTACGGGGGCAAACAGGGGGTAAGGGTATCCCCAAGTGGCATCACGCCAGTCCTGCCACTACCTGTCTCTGTGCCAACGTGACCACCTCCACCACGGCTTGAGAGTGGTATTTTAACAACTCTACAAGCATATGGTTCAAGTGGATGTTACGACAGAGGGATTCGTACAGTTTCCCTGGTGGGGGTTCACACCTCGTATCAGAAGAGTTCACCCTGCGTGTCAGTGGCTCGTCCAGTTACAGTATGTGTGGTGAGTATCAGGACCAGGACTCTACTGGGGTATGTGAGGGACGACGGGGCTGGCTGAAGACGTGGGAGTCAAGTTACAATGACAGAAGGAGCGAGTCGAGGAAGAAGAGGAGAGCAGTGTGTGTGTGTGTGTGTGTGTGCGTGTGTGTGTGTGTGTGTGTGTGACTGCAGTGGGCACCTGTTTAAAATGTGTTTCCCTGTGTAACTCAATCAGATGCAGAGAGGGAAGTGGTTTGGAAGAGCTTCGTCCACAGTTGAATGTTTCAGTGGCTACATAAACACCACTGGGACTCACAGCCATTGGTGATTTATTGGTCTTTAAAACGATATATAACTTTTTTATTCATGAAAAATGTACATCACAGACTCATTTATTAGCATTGACTATAACTATAATGTTGTTTTCCATTTATTTTTAGTTTTCTGTATATTAATATAAAATGAAAAGAATAGTCAGATGTGGTTTATTGCATCAACTGGGTCAAACATAAATCAAAGTGGGTGTAACATACATTCCTAACAGTCAACACTCAGTTACACATGAAGCCATTGAAGTGGACACACAGCATTTTTATTACCAGGCCAGGTGTAAAAAGAAAGTCTGGATGCATTTTATTGTACAAATAATTATTTTAATAATGACTTTCTATGTAGTACTTCAAAACACAGTGTTTTCAAACTATCGGGATACTCATGACACTTATAAAAGTAGACGACTGAGGACACAATTATCTTTTTAAATAAACAAACATTACGATGTGCCTTTTGTCTTATTAAACTATGTAATAATAACAGCAGCAATGACGTCTACAGACCCAACCCAAAGTGTAACCAGTGGTAATTAGTGTGAGACAGGATGGCGTTAACCTGAGCAATATTCCCTCCCTACTACATCCCTCCCCTCTGGCACTCCTCTGGTATGTATTCATGTACAAATACAGTTCCAAATGCAATAAAATAACTGTGTACATATGGAGTGGCTAATGTACACAGAGACCAAGTGCAATAAGTTTATATTATTCCCAAATAGGTTCTTTACTGTATATATTGGTACGGTAATTATGTTATTTTCATATCTCTGTATGGCTCAGCGAGTGATTGGACATGCAACTGTAATTACATTAGAGACAATGACAACAAAGCTTTCTAAAATGACCTAATTCCTGAATCAATAGTCAGAGAGCTGTCTGCATCACTAAAATATAAACAGGACAAACTGGCCGGCTGACCTGAGGGACACTGGTTATTGGACACTTGACAAAAAAGCTATAGTCTGTGCAGCCACACCGTCATTAAATTACATGCTCACTCATTATTACTGTTGTTTGTGCATTGATTCCTTAAACAGAAATAGAAGATAAACAGTGGAAGGAGAGTAGAAGAAGATGAGAAACAGCTTTGATTCAATAAAATCAAATGTTCTTTTCTTTTTTTAAGTATTCTTTTGGACATTTTAAGCCATTATTAGATACATTAGAGAGATGACAAGAAATTAGGGGTCAGCAATTGTAACTGACGCCATGTAAAAGCGTCCTGCTTGCGTGTGTGTTTGCGATAAGGTGTGTGTGTTTGTGTGTGTGTGTTGGAAGAGGGGGGTGGTGGTGTATGAAGGTTGGTGGGAGAGCAGACAGGGTGTCCGGCACCGAACCACCTCCCAAAATAAACTCAGTCCCTGCGTCTTTGTGTCTGTCCAGCAGCAGACCCGCGGGCTCCCGCAGCTCCAACAGCAGCAGCAGCAGAGAGGAGTCTGGGGCCCGGCGGCCTGTCACAGGAACAACATGTCATCAGCTTCATCGCTCCCCTAATGGCTCTCCTCTAGACCAGAGACAGTGTGTTGCCCCACCAAGGCGGCAGTTTACTCTGCACTCACACACACACACACACACACACACACACACACACACACACACTCACATGCGTACATAAACATTCATGCAAGCACAAACACTCCTACTGCCCACTCCCAGCCACTTACAGGCCAGCACTGGAGAGACCAGGAGGCCCCCTCATCAAAACATGCAGCGGTGCTGGAGATAATGTCTAGCCATACCTCTGGTTTCTTGCCAGGCCGCCCTCTTAATCTGATGTCCATAGGAATCCGTGGACAGAAATACTGCCACGGGTTAGTAACGTTAGCCAGCAGAAATATTCATCTGTTTGGAGCAAATCCTGAGGAGTAGTTCAACATTTTGGAAAATACACATATTCGCTTTCTTGCTGAGAGTTAGATGAGAAGATCGATACCGCTCTGTTTCCGGTATTTATGCTAAGCTAAGCTAACCGACTGCTTGCTGTAGTTTCATATTTAACCAACAAATATAAAATAAATCATCTCATCTAATCCTCTGCATTAAACAATCTCAAACCATTCCTTTAAATATTAAGTTACAGCTAGAAGCAGGTTAGCTTAGCTTAGCTTAAAAAAACGCAAGGGCAAAAAGCTAGCCTGGCTCTTTCTCATAAAAAAAAAATGCACTTTTCCACAAAAAATTCACTAAAGCTCACTAAGTTATAACTTGCTGGCTGTAGCTTTTATATTTAGCATTCATACATGAAAGTGGAATCGAATTTCTCATCTTGGCAGAGAAAATGTCAATTACATTAAATAGCATCCAATATTAAATTGGTGTGAGCGTGTTTGGTCAAAGGGTTAGAAATGTTTCTTTTGTTGTTTTTTTGAGGATGCAAATTAATATTCAGCATAGTCCCAAAATGTTATGACTGCATGTTTCTGAGAGCCAAGTTATGCTCATCCCAACCCTCAGGAGAACGAACCTTACACCTTCAGAGAGCAAAGGTAGTCAAGAAGTCGCCTGAACTGCTTTCCCAATAACAGTTCTCAGTTCAGCAGCACACACCCATCCCCGTCTGCTGGACTTCTGGCACCAGAGAGGGCGTAATCAAGCCTCTCTCTGCCCTCTCTCTCTCTCTCAGTTCAGCTCTAATGTTCCACAATCCCTTTGAAACTGCACTCAGCTACCCTTTCAATGAATTTCCATGCACTTTTTTTTTTTTTTTTCAAGGGCCACATATTTATTTTCTTTCCCTCCCTTTGCGGGTCCGAGTCTTCTCACGCTCACCACTGGAGCTAGGCGAGCCGCTGGCTGCGCTAGTTAGCTCATTAATCACTCTTCTGCTCTCCCTCTCCGTTCTGAGAAACAGAGTCACTAATTAATGGAAAGCACTTTATGACAGAACATTAACCATTAATCTAGACTTCCATTATAGGTCTAATAGCATGAGGTGGGCGAGGAAGGATGGGATCGAAATGGTGGAGAAGGAGGACACAAGAGCTGCGTAAAAAGTGTTTAAAAGCTCATTGATGTTAATGCGAGCATTAGCCAAGTTAACAACTGTGCAGGTTGATGGATGCTGCGTAGTAAAGACACATTTCAGATTATTTAAGTGTTTATTTGCACCAATGTAGACTCACATGTTGACTATTTATTGAAGAGAAAGTGGGATAACATGCAGTGCAGGTCCTTTGCTGAACTCACACTCAGAACATTGTAATCACATGTCATGTCCCACAGACCATTAGGTCAGTATTCTTATCTAACAGAGTCGCTGGATTGTTCGGCATAAATTCCCCTCAATTTGATATCCCATTATGCTTAGAGCACATTTGAGGTTTGACAGTATCCTTCCTTATCAACCAGTGCCCTGTTAGAACACACTCTTGCTTTCAGGGCACAACATTATGTTCAGGAACACTTTGTGATAACAGTTTGGCCAACAACTATTTGGGCGTTAGAGGTTGGGACAGCGTAAGAGCTCAAGAATTAAGATCTGATCTAAATCTGTTGGTTTAAAATGAAAGCTCTGTTGTGCTTGTGCTGACACAGATGTCTTCCATATTAGCTATTTCTCTTTTCAGGTTTTCTGAGCCAAACAGGAAAACAACCTACCTGTCATCCAATTATTATAGCATCTTGGTTCTTTCTGAATCAGCACGCTCACTTTAACTTTGTGAACATGCAAAATCAAATAATACAAGTGGTCTTTTGCTTCACCAGAGTCACAAACCACATGGAGTTCCAGTCAGTCGACATTGTAGCTCCTTTGGCAAAGCACCAACCGAAACCCTGTCCTGGGATCCTCACGACGCTGGGTCTGGTTTTGGTAAGGGCCAAGGCTGTAGGACATGATATTTGTGCGTTTGTTTACTTTCACAGTATTGTATTTTGTTTAGACTTCCATTGGGGGAACAGTATCTGAGAAAACGAGGAAGGAAACGGGATGAAAACAAAGGAAGAGGAAGGGAACCCAGTATGATGGAGTCTGTCCCTCACTGATCCTGGTTCAGCCGGAGTCATGCGGACAGTGGCGCCACCGCTGCAACTAATGGCTGTGTTTTTTTTTTTTTAATGAAAGCACAAAAAACCAAACAAAGTAAAGAATAGAGGTAGAATTGATGTGGGCTGTGCCCAGGAAGAATATGTATTTGAGAGTTTACAACATAGTGGGTGCACCTCATCATTGGATCCTATTAATATCAGCTGCTGGGGTGTTAATGCAGTGTTGGGAGCTTATTTTTGAAGTATTTTATGCTATAATTAGAGAGATTACAGTACAATGATTGCCTGTCTGCGGATTTGTTATTCGATCACCTCAAATACATGTATCCACTCTCACTGACAGTTATAGTATTTCTTCATGATTGCAGCTGCATGGCGTTGCTTTAGCCAGCAAATGTAAATGTACAAAACACAACTTTTATGCCTTCAAGTGCATAACCCTCCCAGTGAGGATTTGGCAGAAAACGCTGAGTAACTTCATATAAATAACCTAACAGATCCTGATGAGATCCTAAGGATGTTTCTGTCATGTTGTTGATGATTTTAAGAGTCAGAATCTTTGCTTTACTGATGCCTTTAATGTGGAAAATCGTCGGAGTTCCCCTTTAAAAGTACTCATCAGGTAAAGATGCAGTTAGGGACGGTGTTTTGGGATGTAGCACATTGTATTTATTTTAATATCAACATGAGGCCATCTAAAAAAAGGTGTTGCCTTACAGTGATGATCACACTTTGGCAGTAGAGCTACATTTTAACTCCAATATAAAAGTGCGCTGTATTATTTTTGATTTATGTAACAGTATGACGACGAGATAGATCGTTTTCAGGGAGGTGTTTATGTGCAGACACCTACTTCATCTTTATATAATTATGTTATAGTCCAAGAGCAGCATGTTCCATAAAATAAACAAATATAGTATATTAATGTGCTAAAGGCTGTGGCACATTGAGAGATGAGACATTACTTCTGTGGTTTCATGGATTTGCCTTCAGTTTGCAGTTGGTGACAAACAGGATCAGATGACCAGTTGACAGGAGACGGAGCGAGATGTTAAACAGAGGTGACAATCTCCGAGGAGGGTTGAGTGTTTGTCACCACGTCTTATGGTTACACACACACACACACACACACACACACACACACACACACACACACACACAGTCAAATGCAGCAGGAATTCTTGACAGCTTCCCTTTAAGGCCACGGTGGGAGCTGTGAACGCTGCCTGGCCGGTGTCATCTTAGCAAGACAGCACTACTACTAACACCAGCCAGTCCTTCACTGCACCCCAAACTGTGAGAAGTGTTTGGGGGAGTTTATTTTGAGTCAAAACAAGGTCAAAACACAGCCTAGATCATACACTTTAAGCAGACTACACCCACCGCTCTGCCAAACACACTCAGAGAGCTCTAATTCTGTTTACACAGTGGAGGCTAAATGTTCAAGGGAATGCACTCTGCATCGCATGTAATTGCTTGTGATTCTCTCTCTTCACTTCAAAGACAGGGAGCGCTGTAGTTCAAGGGTCAAAGGCTCGACTGTTGCCCAAATGCCCCCCAATTTCCTGTTTTGTCTGGCTCTGAGAGTGTAAAGGGATCTAAAATGTGAGGGTCATGTTCTGCTGGAGCCAATGAGACAAAAGTCTCCACTGCAGCTCTCTATCTCAGGTTTAATGCTTTTTGTTAACTTAAGCATTTATTTTCTCTGGCTTGTATAATGGGCTTTTTTTTCACACACAAAGCCTGGAAAATGGAATGCAGCTTCGACTCCCTCATTACATCTTGTCAGGATGAACCCTTTTTTTACTGCCGTGGTAAACAAGAACCTCTCTCTCCCACTCTTTTTCTTTTCTCTCCATCTTAAATCAGCAGCCAAGACATGGACTCTCGCATGCAGCAAGTTATTTTGGGAGGTACTTCTCTGTTTTGTGTTGCATCTCCAAGTAAGTGCAGAGACAATGCCGTGCTATTGAGAAAAAGGGAAACGAAGAAAGTTTGCTTGTGTCCTTTCTTCAGCCACAAGGAACATTTTTGTTAAAGCTTTCTCGGGGGGAGTTTCTCTGTAGACGATTGGTTCAGATAAACATGTAAAATCTCAATTTCTGCACATCTTCCTACGGAAAAACAAACAGAAAACACAAAGTACATATGTGATTTTTGAGGGGGTGGGGTTACATGCAGAAGGGCCTCAGTGCTAAATTACACTGCAACATGGTCCCTCTCAAAGCCCACATCTGGGATTGGCCCTGACAACTGGATGCCGTGCTGCTCTAATTTCGGTTACTTTGTTTATAACCCTATAATAGAGACAGTATAGGACCACACGGCTGGAATGAAGGAGGGCAGGATGCTTGCAAGCTAAAATCAGTCATTTTGAAAAAAGCATTTGAAGACTTCAGGATGAGTATAGATTTAGGTAAAAAGAGCTGTTTGAATTCTTGTATGTAATAAATCGAAGCAAACTTTGTAAATGCCTTTCTGCTTTGTTTCCTTTTTAACCTTTTTCCTCTTGAAAACTGAATGCAGGTTTTTGCTTGTTGAGTTGAGCATCTGAGAAATCTGTAATTATATTGGGAGCAGATCTGGGCTTTGCAAGCCCACTCACTATCTCTGGAGTCTGAGCATGAACATACTCACTAAATACACTTTGTCAACACTGAAAAGAAAGAGTAAAGTCACTTAGCAGACTTTATAATAAAATAACATTTTTGAACGTGAAATTGAACATGATGTTCCACTTAATTTCATTCTGACATTATCTTGAACTGTATTTAAAATTCTAATTATTAATAACAACCTGCTTGCTGTCCTCTAAAGTCTGAAGCTGCCACGTCATTCTTTGGCTGCAGCGCTCACGTCACTTAAATGTACATTCAAATATTGAGCAGGAAGTAAAAACTAATTATTTAAAAGGATTAAACTAGGTATTGTTTCATGAACTCATAGCACAAATCAAAGCATGAAAAGAACGAGTATCCAGGTTGGGTTACATGACTATGTGGAATGGGAACATCCTTGCAATACACACTAGAATATGTTCAGTTAAAACTATACTAGAGCTGAAACACTGACTTACTTAGTCAATCAACAGAAATGTTTGAATTTGCTTATCTATCAAGCAAAGTAAATAGCATCATTTTGGATTTTGGACTGTTAGACTGAACAAGAAATCTGAAAAAATCTACTTGGTCTTTGGAAAATTGTGGTGAGCTTGTTGTTCACCATTTCGTGGCATCTTAAATCAGCAGCCAAGACATGGACTCTCACATGCAGCAAGTTATTTTGGGAGATACTTCTCTGTTTTGTGTTGCATCTCCAAGTAACAGCAGAGAGACAATGCCGTGCTATTGAGAAAAAGGGAAAGGGAGAAAGTATGACAATAAGAACAAAAACTTTTTCCAGCCACAAGGAACATTTTTGTTAAAGCTTTCACAGGGGGAGTTTCTTTGTAGACGATAGGTTCAGATAAACATGTAAAATCTAAATTTCGGCACATCTTCCTACAGAAAAAAAAGATTCTCTTATGCTCTATTCATTTCATCAAGGTACAAAAAGCTAATTTTAGCCTCCTGGGGAAAATGTAAACAATGGCTCAGAACTTTAAGTCATGACTGAACGTTAACAAAAATAAACTCTTGAAACATGTGATGATCAACTCCACTCACTGGAGGGATTTATTTTATTGCAAAAAAAGTTATTTATTAAAACTTGAATTCTATCCAGTTGATTCTGAGAAGACTTAGAAGCTCACAAACACAATCAGCTCTGTGACGAAGGATCATAAATTATTTTACATCAAAGGGATTTTTGGGAAAATAAAATTAAGAGAAAATAAAAGACATGCCCTGACAATACGTGCACTGACAGAATATCTTCAGCTGGTTTCTCGACTCGTTCTCGGCACTGTGTCGTGTGGGGTGTTAAGGAACGTTTGATGGAAATCAAGTGTGGCGGGATTGTGCAAAAGCCAAAAAAAAAAAATCTCTTAAATCTCTGCATGAGGATGAATGAGATTTGGACCGTAACATTATCTAAATAGAGAACGCATCATTTAATAGCTTAGGGAGAACATTGGATTACAGAAGAAAGCAGAAAAAACAAACAAACAAACACGGAAAAGAAGATTCCACAGTATCAGATTTGGATTGAGTTTAACTTAACAACAAAGTTTCTTCCTGAATAACTTATGAGTTCCTCGCTATCTGTATATTAGATTCTGTGTATAAAAATACTGCTCCGTCTGCCCCTGCAGCATCAGAATCTCTTCATCTGTCTGCGCTCTTGTCTCCTCTGCTTCTTCTCATTCACTTCCTCTGGTGCCGACGGGCTTTCTGCCATAAACCAGGGACCCAGGAAGGTCACCCACAGCAGGTAGAGGGCTCGGAACGGGGCCTGACACACACACACACACACACACACACACACACACACACACACACACA
>NW_022280038.1:7367284-7446535 GCF_004355925.1 Anarrhichthys ocellatus
ACACACACACACACACACACACACACACACACACACACACACACACAATCAAGTTATGAGACAAGAAGAAAGCAGAAAAGGAATCAGGCAGAAAATTAACAGCTATCTCACAGGATTTATCAGGAACATCGTCTTACCAGCATCCAAAGATACCAGAAATAAGAGGAGATTGTGCTGAGCACTTGGACTATGGCTGTGAGCAGGATGACGTCCTTCAGGTGCCTAAAACCAAAACACACACAATAAAATATCACTGAAAATTATGTTTCTGTGCACATAGAACAACTTTACCCTCTTCAGCAAGGACTAACAAAGCATGCGACTGCTATTTATTTACATACTTTAATATAATGCCGTCCATAGGGTTACGGTGCTCGTTTTGCTTTGTCCGCTTGGCTTTCACCTCACTATAATTGCGTGTTTTCTGCTCTCTGTCCGCCATTTCCGTAGCTTCCTCTTGGCTTTGTACTTACGATCTGGCACCTGATTTCTACGTTTTCATAGAGGGTGACGCTCTGAAACGTCACGACCACAGCAATATAAGATGACACAGGCAGAGGGCAGGGTCTCGGCAGATACAGACACACACTTCTAGTGGGTCATAAGTGACGAGTGAGAGGGATTACTTTAGTACGAGTCTTGGAAAATCCTATTCATCGTCACCTTTAAACGAAGATATAAATTCAGTCATTCACGCAGTTGAGGAGGGAAAGCAGTATTTTGAGCCCTGGGTAATGTCTGCAAAGCTTCCTGTGCTCAATATGCTCCACCAATGAGAGGATTAGGACAAAACTGATCACAAAACACAACTGAATGGAAAACCATGTGCACGTCCAAGTTGTTTCACATAGTAACATTGTTTTCATGCCGACGCAGACTTCCTCTTCCCACTATACTTGAACCCTATTTGTATTTTGGGGACTACTTACTCTGCCATTCCCTGCTCCATGTTTAAGTCTATTCCTCCGTCCACGAGACTTCCGTCCTCAGCAAACACTGCCTTGGCCATGGCCGACATGGAGCGGTAGCTCCCGACATGCACTGCTAGTGCGAACACAAGCAGGAGCTGCAGGAGGGATGCGAGGCGTTAGAGCCAGAGAGGGAGGTAGTGTATCAGATTTGTGCTCTATTGAGATTATAAATGATATTGATTACATGCACTCACCCATGTCGAAAATGTAGACGAACTGTAGAAAACCAAAAGATTTACGGCAACATATATTGCCTGAGGAGAAACAGCAGAATAGTTATGGGTTTGGATGACATGGCAGTGTGATGGTAGTGGTGGGAATCAATTAGTAGTTTTTGATCTGCAACTTTTATGATAATCAATCATTTTAACATTTTCAACGTAGTAGCCAAAAACAGACAGTTTTACAATTACATTTCAAAATATATTACTATATTAAAGTTGTATTCATCATTATTTCAAAAAAAATTACTGTATTGCCCACCCCTAATTCATAAATAATGTGAAACACATAAAACATACTGTGATGATCTGCAGCTTGCATGAGATTCAAGCAACTTGCAGAACGGAAGTGTTTTTAAAGTAATGAACAAGCTTTGATCCAGTGAGACCACTCTGTGTTGACCACTCGGTCAAGGCCTGCAGTGTCCATCTCACTGACATTTCCTTTGACTGCAACGACACAAAAACAGCGGCGAGGTTCTTACGTTAGCTCCTAGGATGACTCTGGTGTAGAACTTTTGAGTCTCCGCATTCTCCTCGTGGATCTGCTTCTTCCCCTTGGTGCCAACTTTACCTTTGGGCTGTGGGGCAAAAACACAGAGAGCCGTTTCAGCGTTATGAAGCTGTTTATCAACCACACCAACTAATGAATGCATGTTGAGTAAATACAAGTGCAAAACAGCTTATGGGGCTTGGCTAAACTTCCTGCTCTCTCAAGGCAGTAATATAAGTTGATATCTGACATTTATTTAATAGATTCTGCTAAAAAAAATAAAGAAAATCTGAAACGCTAAAGATTTGTGAATGTTATGTGTTCTCACGTCTTAAGATTTATTAATATATGACCTACAGCTAATCAGAAATAAAAACCTGAACAATAATAAATAGCATTGGTATCGAATTATTAGAACAGAGATGAAAGCTTAAGTTTATATCTTAGTTTTTTTTAAATGGGAACTTCCACAAACTTGAAGTAAAGTTTGTAGCTCTAGACGCTTTTCTTGTATATAATATTTTTTTATTAAATACGTATTTTTGAGTGATTCATTATTTCCCAAACATATCAAAATCATGTCAACATAACTACTTTAGCTGTAGATCTGTCAGTGCACATTTATTATGTTGCTTTTGAAAAACTTGTATATTAGTTAAATACAATGTTTAATTAAGATACTATAAAAACAAAACGGACGAGTAGTAGCAGTAGTACTAGTACTAGTAAACTAATGACCTGGAAGTGTTACCCATTTTGACACATCTTAACTGTGATTCAGCTCAGTAAAATATGGAGGTAATGGGGAGAAAAATGATATCAGATGTATTTAAATGTTTATTCTTTCCTACACACAGACACTATTGTTTTAGCTTCTTCTGCAGCTTGTGTTGGTCTCACTGTTCCCGAGTCACCTCGCACGGGAGCGTCATCTGTAGTAAACAGTTTTTAAGTAAACGTAGCAGTGAATCAGTCACTTGTTCCTGTCTCACTGCGTCTCTGTTGCAGCTTTGCGTGTGTCTCCGTTTCTCTCACCGCCATTCGCTCTCTGACCCGCTGCTGTCGATCTCTTCCGCTGCGTCTTCTTTGACATCGACCTGTGACCCACCGCCGCTTCTCTCCGTTATTGTATTATTACTGCATCAAGGAAGAAACTCACAAGTCTCCCTGCGGTGAGCTTTCTTGTAACACATCAGCACTCGGGGCTTCTGATCGATGGGTGGGGGGAAACATATCCGGCGCATGAATATGTCGTCATCGATTACTGTCGCGCGTGTGTTTGTGTGTGGCTTGAAATGTGGTGAGAGGGCACCATCTGCTGGTTTACAAATAATAAATAAATACTCAAATTAATGACGTTACCCACGGAAAAAGATAATTATAAGAAGATTGAACTTTAGTTAATTATTCTTATTTATTCAAGTCATTTTATGTATAATTATTATTAGGCCACAGTCTTTACAATGAGGCCTTCTTGATTGCTTAAGTATATTTTTTGCAAATTTCCCCTTGCAGGATGAACTGGTATTATAACTTGAGATCAACAATTGGCCTTTGATATTTTTATTATAAGCATTTGGGAACCACTCAAAATGTAAACAACAAAGTGAGGAAAATGAAACCACCACAAACAAGAGTTACACCAAACATATTGTAAAAATGAATTAATACAACATCAAAGTTACTGGTTTTATAAAAGCATGGACAACAATTCTGTCTTGTGACCCCTTACTTACTTATTTTATTTAAAAGCAGTGTCTTGTTAATCTTATAATGTACAATATGATCTCAATCAGAGAACATTTTACTGAAGTAACAAGGACAGTCACTTTTGATATTTCAAGTAGGCCTACATGTTCAGACTTGTGCACTTTTACTTATGTAAGACTTTTACTTGTAGGCCCAATAGTATTACATAGTTGTATTTAAGAACTTCATTTTAGTACTTTTTCTACCTCAGATTAGTATTAAAGGTCTGATAAAATCACAAAGTTTAAAAAAATGTGTTATTGTTATTATAAGTATAAAATAAAGTATATTCACCTTGACGTTCCCTGTTCAGTTTTTCGCGATTACGTTTTTCACCCTTCTCGGCCACCGTAGAGGGAACTGGCGAACCATTTCTAAATAACAACAGAAGCTGCTGCAGCTCTCTGACTAAACTCTTATCAAGCTCCGGCTTCCCGCACAGCTCATGAAATGGGAGTACAGTTAGGCAGCGAACATCACTCTTGAACTGACACACTTTTTATGCCACAAAATGGAATTCTTGCTGCAGGTGAAAATAGGCGCTCTGATCGGTTTGTTGCTCTTAACTCTTCTTTTTGGATTTATCCCCGCTCGAGTCAAATGGTTCAGAGACACAAACGGGACAGGTCTGTATTAGTGTTTACTAAGATAGCATTCTTCACTGTTAACGTATTCATATTTTAAAGAAGTCTGGGCATTGGAGTCGTCTTACAGTCTCAGTTAAACAGTGATTGATTGGCTGAGTTTTTGCTTTAGTACACCGATGCCGAAGTAAAAAGGAGAAGTCGCTGATTCATTTGCGGTTTTCATTTTTATTCTACGATGTACTGCGATTGACAGATAAACAAGCCAACCTTAAATGTTCCCACATTTTGATTAGGTTTTGTGCAACGATCCTAAGTAAGATTAGAGGAGGGTATACCGTGGTTCCGTTTCACCAGCTGTCGGTCTCACTGAATCACATGATTTAGTGTCGTAAAGTCAATGACCGCTATTGATTCTATCAACCGTGACTCGGAAACCACTAACCCACTCATAACAGAACAGTGGTCACATGTTTAATACCAGGGTAGATTTCAATCAGCCATCATATATTGGCATGAGCTCACACTGTTTACTAATTCCTCTGCCATTACATTGTTATTTATGTGAACATAAATGTGTAAATTCACTATGACCATTAACAAATCCTCCTCTCCTGCCTGGAGTCACCTGACAATGATGTAATAACAGACTCAGCAGGGATGTCTGGATGGTGAACTTTGGCTTTTTTCACTGGAACTGGGAAGTGAGAGTATAATTTCTCTCCATTACATCCGCATGTGATTCACTGCTCTGCTGAGTCAACTAGACTTCTGTGCTCTCATGATCATCATGTGTCACATGATCTTCTAACAATTGTTCTAACTTTGGAAGGACGGTGGTGATTTGATCAATGTCTGAGGTGTACCATCAATCCCTCAGGTTATAGTGATAATTAGTTACATTTAACCAAGTTAGAAAATGTAAAGTGCCTCATTCACTCACAGAGACGATCATGAATCACCGACAGATTTTCACAAAAGCAGAGTAACACATGACTGAGGCTAGAAAACAGGCTTTGTTTACTCTGCACTTAATTGCATTTTATTTGTAGTAATTGAACCATTGTGTGTAAGTTCATGTGGAAATGTAAGAGCTGTTTTGTCTTTGCATTTGCAGACACCCACCGCACAGTTCTGAGTCTGATCAGCTGCTTTGCCGGCGGGGTTTTCCTGGCAGCATGTCTTCTCGACATCATTCCAGATTATCTGTCAGACATAAATGCTGAGCTGGATGCTCGGTTGGTGGAGGTACGTCCAAGTATTGATTGATTGATTGATTTGGACAAACTTAGGCTGTGAATAAATCATCACATATAATATTTATTGTTTTTTATTGAAAATGTATCAGTCATGTAAATGTATGTCGGTATTGTTTTGATTAATCTATTTATTTAGTCTATACAATTTTAGAAAGAAGTAAAAATTCATAATAATAGAAAACAGAACTAAAGCAGCAAATCCTCACATTTGAGAAGCTGGGGAGTGCTAAGGCAATTTTATTTACTGTTTTTATTCTCTTAACGAATAAATAATAGCTCAGCCATATTTATTATTCGATAAAGTGAAAGAATGAAATAGACATGTGTGTAAGAACATGTGATCGACGTGTGGTCTTCATGACTTAAACAGCTATTCCTGTTGTTTTCAACGTAGCACTTTTAGATATCCCATCCTGGGTGACCGAAGGTCTTTATAGACATACTGTACTATAATGTGTCTACAAGCAGTGCTTCCTTATTCGTGACTTTATCAGATGGAGACTGCAGCGCATTAATCGCTCTGTCGGTCTCAAACAGACCAGTTTCCCTCTTCCAGAGTTCATCATGGCGGCCGGCTTCTTCATGGTCCTCATACTGGAGAGGATTGTCCTGAACTGTCGGGAGATGCGAGGGGCTCAGGAGGAGAGGGCGCCCCTCATACCGGACAACAGAAACCGGCACGGCCACGGACACGGCCATGGAAGAAGCCCTGATCTGGAGGGCAGCGGTCACCACGTCCATGTTGACTTTCAGGCTCACTCCCCCTTCCGCTCCTTCATGCTCTTCCTCACCCTCTCGCTCCACTCGGTTTTTGAGGGTCTTGCCATCGGTCTGCAGAGCACGGACTCGAAGGTAAGAAGACACAAACACCTGATGTTCAATGGGTCCTGTGGAGTTGTCCTGTAAACAAACAAATATGTGTTTACATCCACTGTTGCTCACAATAATGCATTGTGTGTATCGAGTGCATTTCCTTCTTCAAACATTTGTAAAAACCTTTTTTTAAATCCATGTTCACTAGCTTTCAGCTTTCTTCTTCCCTACATTTGTGAATGCATTGCAGCATATCTTGGTGTGTTACCACCACCCTTAGATCAATGGAATAATGTAAAGGGGACCCGCTCATTGAAAAACAGCTCCATAACCCTTCAAGAGGCCTTAATCTGCTCAAAGTTCCAGAGAATATACAGCATTTGTCATTTTCTCCACTTTCTTTTTACACTTTTAACCATTTTTTAAATTTAAAGTTACCTCTGTGAGTCTTCTGGCTTAATTACACAACATGCACTTTGTAAACATTTGTCTTAGAAAAGTGCTTCACTAATAAAGTTGGAATCTTATTCACAACATTCCCATGTAACCAGAAGAAAGCAGGGTTTCAGTTCATAGCTTCAGGACGCTTTGGCAGGAAAGGAATCCGGCTGTCATGAGAGTCAGATCTGCACCTCGTGGTCAACCTAAGCAGTCTGAGCAAACCATCAATGTGCCCTCAGGACTTTTCATCTACATGCAGTTGTGTGTTTCTTATGTGTCCACTCAGTTGGACATTTTCTTCAAGTAAGTTACTGTATGAAAACGAGAGTCGGCTTATTGAGTAATTTGATCCGTGCAGTGGTTGTATTTTTCAGGGTGCTACAGTTATGTAGAAGAGTCCTCAGGAGGTGGTTGGTGGACTCTTGCAGCCCTGCTGGATACAGGTGCAGAAGAGTTTGGTGTGAAGTAAATAAACAATATCAGCCTGTTGAGTTCATGTTATTCTCCAAAACTGAGGAAGTTGTCCAAACAGAACAATGGGCTCAACTGATTACACAAATGATTCAGTTACCCCCTGGGAGTGGGCGATACGGAAAGATCCTCTATTGAAGTACATCTAAGAATATGTTACTTTATATTTTAGTATCCTTATTTGTTGCTACATTGTACATTTTATTTAGGATGAAATGAGAAACAGTTGATGGATAAAATAATGATAATACAGCAAATGAAACACCGGAACATCTGTGCACTTCATTGATAAAGCTAATCTTGCTATAAAGCATAGCTCCTCTTTGAATTACATCAATGACCTTAAATTACAAGATGACATCAACATTTACTGTTGTTTGTGTTTCTATGGAAGCTTTTAAAGGATTTGTTCTTTGTTTCCTCCAGGTATTGGAGATCTGCATCGCCATTCTTGTCCACAAAAGCATCATAGTGTTCAGCCTGTCGGTGAAGCTGGTCCAGAGCGCCGTCCGTCCGTTGTGGGTGGCTGCTTACATCGGAGTCTTCGCCATGATGTCGCCGATAGGCATCGCCGTTGGCATCAGCGTGATGGAGGCTCGGCTAGCGGCCGGGACGCTGATCCAGGCCGTGCTGGAGGGGCTCGCCGCGGGGACGTTTATTTACATCACCTTTCTGGAGATCCTCCCGCATGAGCTCAACTCCCCCGGGAAGCAGCTCCTCAAGGTGCTCTTCATCCTGCTGGGCTTCAGCATCATGGCAGCTCTGACGTTTTTGGGCTGAGACGGAGACCAGCCGTCGGGACTTAACCCGGACGCTCTGTGGCAAACACTGCAGCTCACACAAACTTTACTTTTGTACTGAAAGACAAAGTTTCTTCATTACAAAAGAACTCTGGAGCTTTTAATGTCCACGGGAGCATGACAACAGATATTGATGTTGTATTACTTTTATTATAGTTTTTAAAAAATTCACAAAGGAGGAGTCGGGGCCGTTTATGTTGATATCATTTCTTTTCAAGAGGTGTTTATGTAAAGAGGAACCACTTCCTGCAATGATAAGTTTGTTGAAAAGCTGAGAGAGGCACAGAGGAAAGAAGTAGCATTTCACAGAGTCCCCTCATTTATCACTTGCCTTGTTTTGAGACATGCTTTGGACAAACTAAAAAAGAGCCTATAACCTTTGACACTATTGAGGAATCTACTGTAAACAAAGGTTCATGTTGGACGTATAATGAATTCAATCGGGTCAGAAAATCAGTCCCACCAGATCTTTAATGTTTACATTTTACTTGAAACTAATTCCAACTGGAAGCATCTTCTTTCCATAAAGCACTGTTGGTGCGTTTTGTTGAAGTGTTTCTTTGCAGCTGGTTTGTAACTTCATGGTGTTTCCTCTGACCAAAGTGTATTTAGTAAACCATGGTATTTTAGTGCACTGCTTTAAGATGTAGAAGAAGTTGCTATTACTTCTCGAATATCAACATGTAATATATTTGTCCAGTAAACTAGTGTATTGTAAACTGACTTCCTGATGCCTTGAGAGGTTATATACCCCAAAAACAGAGAAGAGATGCAATGATGAAGAAAATATGTGGGATTTATTTTTATACTGTTTGCAATTCCCCTATCACAAATCAGTTTTTTATCTTTAGGCTAAGATGTAATCGGCTTTTAACAATTATTTAAACAAGCTGATCCCAGTCATTTACATTATTTTGACCTTTGTCCCAGTTTAGTCCATTTAGTTTAGCTTTGTCCATTTAGTCTGTAACTACAAACAGAATGCTGCTTTATTAAAACACTTTTGATATGTAGAGTGCTTTTAGTTCTCTATTTTGCTTGTGGACAAATAAGGAAGCTTTAAATATCAGCACAAAGAGAAGCGAAGATAAAGAATTGATTTTGCAAACTCGTGATTCATCGTATTTCCCTTGTGCACATACTTGTATTTGTGTCTAGGAATCAAACCAAGCAGGACACCACAGTACTTCACATTACATTACTTTAATTCAGCATGCTGACACTCAAAGTGTATGAAGTCCATGTATGTAATTATGAACTGTCTCTGTTTAGTCACAAGACCATCACAGTCATGGGATGGTCAGATGCTAGAACAAATAGGAGGAAGGTGTGGGTTGGTTGTCACAAAAACTTACACAGCAAAAATACCTCACATCAGTGTGCTTTTTGCCAGAATGCATAATGTGTAAAAAGAATCATTTGTCATCAAACATCGACTGTCAAGTAGACCTACATGTATTGTTTTGTGCCTTATCTTTTATCTTATATATCTTATATTTTGTGTTAATCTCATGAGAGAAACAACTTTGTTGTCTGTTATGTAAACTTGATCAGAGTAAAGATAAAGGAGGAATTGTCTGCATGTTTGTTTTCCGTGTGCAAAAGTTGCTTATAATTAATATGGACATTATTTTCATATATCTTCAATTTAATCAAATCACTCTTTCAGGGATAATATTTACATATTTTAAGTATGTTAAACAAATATTTATTGTATAGTAATGCATAATGTATATTGATAGGTTTCTAAATTATATTAGGTAATACAATTTGAATATATAGATGTTAGAACATTTATTTTGATACACTTTATGTTAATGGTGTCCCAAAATATCACAGTTAACTGCACTAAAGTGTAGTCAAGTAGCTGTTATATAATAGATTAAGCGTAATGTTAGTATGTTAGAAAGATGAACACTTTATATAAACTAATCATGAATGGAAATGCACACTAGTGTTGTCAAGGGCATTATGTGTTAGTGCCAGTGCACCATTTAAAACCATACTTAACATATTTTAGTTTCTCTTCCTCTACTTCTAATCAAAAGGAAGCTTGAATTAAATTACAGCATGAGCTGCTACAGAATGTTTCTGACTTGTGGGGGATTTGATGCCATGTGGGTCAAGGTTGCAGCAGATTACTGGAGCCAAAAGGGGGAAGTGTTGAGCTTCTCATTGATCATTTTCCTTGTGTCCTAGTCCCTCCCACCAGGGAAGCATGCAGAGACGCGAGGAGAGAGGAAACAAGGAAATATGTTTTAAGAGAAATGAGACGTCCTTTCCTCAGTTGCGTCACGTGAAGCGACGTCTGTTTCTGATGACGGAGGATCAGCTGATCACAGCTGGATCAGATGTCAGTCGGCTTTAGCAGCTGGAGAGACTTTTGATAAGTTTGTGTCTGTTCACATGATCACTGTACTTAATAATAGTAACTAATAATACTAATAACTAATAAAGACACACAATTATCATCAGTGTAGAGGTGTTTTATCTCTATAGTCTGTTAACAAACTGTCCTGTGTTCTGTTTATAAGCACAGGATCCATTTCTACCGGCTGAATGCGATCGTCTTATTTATGAATTATTTGCGTCTGTACGTTTTGAAATTGTGACTGTGGCGTCATTATTAAATAACCCAGAATATGATTATTGTTTCTCTTAAATGATAAAACTCATCAAACACTCAGGAATGATGTAAGACGTGTTTAGTCTCTCCAGCTCTCTCTGACTTTAATTGTTTTCATAATAAAAGTTATTGAGGGAAACATCAGATGATGAAAAGACAAATCTTTCTAATAAATGAAGAAAGTTGTTTGTGGTCCTTTTGTTGTTCAGACTACAATGAAAATATATTAAAACCAGATGGTGAATCAGAAAACGAATCAAATATAAAGCTTGAGTTTAATCTCTGATCTGTCTTCACTCTGGTATGAAATAACTGTCAGGAATTCCTTCACATCAAAGACCTTAACTATACACACCAGAGACTTGAAACAGCCACATGGAGACATTGTTAACCCGTGTATGTGTTTGTGAGGATATAGGAGGTTATTCATGAGCATCCACTAATGAGAGGTGCTGATAGAGGACCAACAGCGCAGTACAGTAAGTCTGCCAGTTTTGGATGACAGAGGTCTCAGTGTGTGGAGGAGGGAGACCCAGCAGAGCCTCAGTGTCGGATGGACGTTTCTTCTGATCACCCACAGCTCATTAACCTCTTCTACCAGCTCAGCGATAGCTCTTCACTATATCTGCTCTGAATGCTGCATATTGCACCTTTAACTTTTGACTTGATGATATCCCTAGATGAAAAAGTAGAGATATCAGTCTGGACCAAAGTCGAGGACCAACCAACCTACCAAAAATAAAAAATAAATGACATCAGAATTATTAATAGCTGTAGGTAACAAAGATGGAGACAATGAAGATGGAAATAGATACATGACAAACTATCATCAGTCTCCAAAAAGCAAACATAAGTTGATTCTCAGTTACTGTAATTATTGACTGGCACTGGGAGAGAGTCAAGTTATCTGATGTTGTGCAATCATGGATAAGTAACCCATAATGTGGGTCCCAAAACAAGTGGCTCCCTCTGATGTGGATTACAAAGAGGAATGTGTAATGTGAAGTTGAAAGTGTGGGTGCTTCACAGGTGGTCGTGTCTCTCATATGGCATTCCCACAGGCACAAGACTATCGAGTTTAAATTCCACCTTTCATGTCACATGTTTTGGGTCAAATGTCCCGTCAGTATGAAGTGATGTTTAAGAGGTAAACAGCTGGAGCTGGAATCTGCACACGAATGAAATACATAAAAATAACCTAAATTATGTACAGTATCTTCTCATTCTTTAGATTCCCTTCGAGTTAGGTTTGTATTTGCTTATGTTTCAAAGTAAAATTTAGTGTGATGAAAATGAGCACCAGTCCAGAGTGGTTCAGAGGTGCAAAAACACACAACAATGGACAAAACACATGAACAAAATAGTTTTTTCTACATCATCCATTAGTTTTCTCTAACTTTGTTGTGTTTCCAGAAATGTCATTTTTGTTTTAGTTTTGTTGTTGCTTTATGTTGTGATCATTTGTTAAGGATTCTTGTGATATATGTTTTCTAAATGAACGCGTTGGGTTAGTTTTCTGAAATGTCGATATGATTTCTAAAAAGTTTTGTTTTCTTTTGATGTGTTCCGTCCAACGTTTTGCTCCTCAGGACCCCCGTACCAGAGTGATGGTCCAGACCGGCACACCTCTCCTCCCCCATCCCATCGCAGTTTGCGTCATGTAGATTAGCACTCATTGTAATCCACTGTGTCATTTGAATCCTACTTTGAGTGACGTTTTTAATAACTCCTCCCCTCTTGATCCCCTCTCCTCTTGTTGTCTCCTCTGCCACTCTGTCTGCTCCTCTCATCCCGTCTGCTTGAAGGTAAGGCTGCTCTGCTCTTTAGTTAAGATAACCCCGACATAGGTAAGGAAATAAAGATAAATCATGAGCATTATAAGGATGTTGGTGTTGTATCATGTGATGATAAGAAGTAATCAATAAAACAATACTTGATTTCATTGGATGTGAAAAGACAGATTACCGCTGTGATGTTTAATTTACACCCACCAAGATTTCATATGTAAACGGGTACAAAACTTACACTTTAACACACAGCTGACAGGGCATCGGTGACTTTATGTCAACTAATATTAATATCAGTGTTTGGCTTTATGCCGCTAAATCAACATTATTTGGCGAAAGATATGATTGTTTTTGTTTTTAATTCAGTTGAAGTTTTGATTGCTTTGATTCGCTTCATCTGTAATACTTTGTGCTTTCAATGTACCACGTCCAGTAAACGTTTTTAGAAAGCAGTTGTATTGGTTGTAGCCCCAGTGTGTGCCTCTCATTACCATTACATTCAAGTCACAGAGGTAAGCCTCCGAATTTTACAAAAAATTATTGTCATGTTTGAAAACACTAACCGCTGTACTGAAGGTATTTTCACCGATTGGCTGTAAAGATCTTCAGTTTCCATGCTATGAAAAAGACTTCCTAACTCAGTTGGGACCTCTGATTTCTAATCCAAACAAAGATTGAAGCCTGAGTCCTTGCTCAATTTGTACAACATGGACAAACATTTAAAATCTCACTAGTCCAGTGTTGTTAAACTATCTTCTGTTTTTCAAATATCAGGCATTTATATTGTGCTTAGCTCTGTGATTCAGATGTAATGGCAATGAATGAGGAACAAACCCAGTCTAGGTTAGGTAATTCAGTTCTATGGGAGAGTAGCAGTGAGTAGACATCTGTTGTTTTGTTACTGTATTGTCAGGCTCTTATGTAAGAGGATGTCTGCTCCACTGATGAGTAAAAAAAATCACTTTTCCATCTCAATAATTCACTGATACAAAATATTTTTTGCTACCCTATAACACCACCTGTTTCATTCATGCTCATCATTTATGTTGATTTTGTAATATACCAAAAACTGGACTAATGCATCTCTGGTCTCTCCTTAACAAACTCAGACACAAACAAACTAAATGTCTGAAAGGCTTGATGTGCTCATGTTCTGTTTGTGCCCATTCTTCTTTCTTCTCAGTGTCAGAGAAGCTGCCGTGAGACGCTGCAACCATGGCTGCTGTAAGTTTACCTACTGCGCAACAAATCAAGAGAGAGCACTCGAGTGTCACTTTGTGTCTGTTTAAGTCGTTTTTGTCAGTGTCTGGCCTCACTTCACTGGTTGGTGTTCTGGGAGATTTCACTGTCAGCGCATAATGCTGGTATTTTGCCAGTAGATGCTGGCTCTTGGATGGACCCATAAGCTGTTTTTAAGTCTTTTCTGTAATCATGTGAAGCAGATTAACCAGCCGTTCACTGGTGTGCATCGTTTGGAGTCTGATTGGGTTGTGGGTTCACAACTTAAAAGTCATTGTCATGAGTTTCTATTGAAGTATTCAGGCAGCAAAGCATTTGGAGTCGTTTCACAAACTGCAGCCACGAAGGCATACAATATTGATGTAAAAGACAAACATTAAGGAGGATTTCAAGCAAATTGGATTGTCACTGTATGGTGATATAACCAAGAAACTTATGAAAATCTGAAGATGGATAGATGATCTTGTCTATTTTTAAAAGCGTCTCTTCCTTATGCAGACTGGATCTTTCCGTATGGTGTCAGAGGAGGAGCAGGCCATGAGGTCTAAGCTGGAGCATTTGACAGTGAAGGATCATGGGCCGGTGTTTGGTCCGTGCCACAAACTGCCTGGACACACTGTGCAAAAGGTGAAATAATAATAACTGGAGGGCAGCATTGACAGAGGAGTTCAAATCTAAATATTAAAGCCACCATTGTTCATTTTGTCCCTGCAGAACCCAACATTTGTTTAATGCGTTTTTGTTTTTGGTTTTTCTCCCCCCCCCAGGCGAAGGATGAGCTGACTGAGACGGATGAGAGGCGAGCGTCGTCCCTGAAGGACCTGCGGACCATGATGAAGGAGAGAGCAGCGGAGGGAGACGACCTGGCCAAACTGGTGCTGGAGCACTTCGGAGACAAACCAGACTCTCTGATGCTGCGCTTCCTCAGAGCTCGCAAGTTTGAAGTCGTCAGAGCCCACGAGCTCATGAAGGGTTAGTAGTTCTAGTTCTATTGTAGCGAGACAAACCGAGAAAATTCTGTTTCTGCAGACATTTTCCAGTAGCTCCATTAATTGAGGGTGAGACCTCTTTTGTGCCCCTGGTTTGCATGAATCCTGCCCATCAATGAGACAGGGCGGCATGTGTTCATTAATTGGGGGCTTTGAGATGCTTCTGAGTTTCCCCTGACAAAGCCCTCCTTTGTGTCCAAATGGGACAGCAAGTTTACTTTAGTCATGAACTCACAGTGTTCTCCTGGGAACTCCACAGCGCATGTGCTGATTGTGTCGATCTGGGAGAGGAGATGACATTCAAATCAGAGTACTTTGACACTTCCTATGAGAAGATACCAAGCTTATGACTTGCTTATTGTTTGTGTGCGCGCTTAGGACTCATTGCAAAATTATATTTGTAATTGTTCAACCAAAACTATTGAGCAATCATCCCAACCGTAACCTTCATTCAGGCAAATTGAAGCCAAATAACTCGCATTTAAAGCTCCCCTTTCCTCTAAATCTGAACTTTAGTATAATACTCTAAACCTTAACACTACTAGATGTCAACTGTAACCACAGCCTCTAACTTCTCGAGGCCAAATATAACCCAAAATAAACAGTTTTAGTTTGGATTGTTTTTTTTTTGTCTTTGGCTGAAAAAACACACACACACACACACACACACACATTTATGAATATAGAGAAGCAGAACTTGTTAGTGTGAGAAGGGAATGTGATGTGAACTTGAACTTGTTTTCTGGGGTTAATTGCTGCTTGCGGGTAAAAACAAGCGCGCGCGCACACACACACACACACACACACACACACACACACACACTCTGGGTTAATTGGTGCCTCGGTATGAAGAGCCTCAGAGCAGCACTGGCGATGCATAGTGGTGTCATTGTGTTTGGCACATCAACCTGCACAAAGGGTTTGGGAACCACTAGTGCTCGATAAGAGAATGCAGCTTATCCTTTACTTGTGATGTGTGTGTGTGTGTTAATCTGATTACAGTTACATTGTGGGGACTCCCTTTTTTGCGAGGGGCAACTATATAATGACAATTGAACGTATCCATAACAGTAATCATTACATTTCAGAGTGAAGACTTGGTTTAAGGTTAGAATAAGGTCAGGGTAAACTGTGGGTGTGTTGTGTGCCCTCTAGGTTATGTGCGCTTCAGGAAGGAGTATCCCGAGCTGTTTGAGAACATGACCCCGGAGGCCGTCCGCAGCACCATCGAGGCGGGTTACCCCGTGGTTCTGCCCAGCAGGGACAAGTACGGCCGCGTTGTGCTGCTTTTCAACATCGAGAACTGGGACCTGGAGGAGATCACATTCGATGAGGTAGCTATTGAGCAACTTCGAAGACGCTGCAAATTATTCTGAAGTATTTGTTGAAAAAGTCTTTGTGTGTCGCAGGTCTTAAGAGCGTACTGTGTGATCCTGGAGAAGTTGCTGGAGAATGAAGAAACCCAGATCAATGGCTTTGTCCTGATTGAGAATTTCAAGGGCTTCACCATGCAGCACGCCTCAGGAATAAAGCCGGCTGAGCTCAAGAAGATGGTGGACATGTTGCAGGTCTGAACAGGCTCTCAAAGAAAAAGATGAGAATTTCTTGATGTGCTACCTCATAACCCTTTCTCCTGAAACAAATTCCCACACAACAAAACTGCACTGTTAATTACGTTTCGAGGTAAGCGTATTGTGTCGTGGATTACTTTCGCTTTCAACGTATCACGAATAAGTCCACGGAAGTCTATGTATAGAGGAGAAGGTCGGGGTGGTGGATGGGTAAAAACAAACAGGGCATTTACCCAGAAGATTGCTATTCGAGTCCCATCAAACCGAACACTTTTGATGCCTAAACACGACCAAGTTCTTTTGTTGCACATTGTTTCAATTTAGTTTCATTTTAAGCCAAACCACGATGTTTTGTTGCCTAAAATAGTAGCTTTGTAACATTTTTTTATTCAGTTTCCGGGAGGAAAAACGTTTCCCTCAAAACGTATTGAGAGTGCAGTTTAGCTGTAGGGTAACATAGTTTTTTTTACAAGACCTCAGAACATCTTCTTCAAATCTCTTGTGTGTTTTTGTGCAGGACTCTTTCCCTGCCCGTTTCAAGGCGGTCCACGTTACGCACCAGCCCTGGTATTTCACCACCACATACAACGTGGTCAAACCCTTCATGAAGAGCAAGCTGCTGGAGAGGGTACGAATCGAGGACCATCAACCCTTTAATCTAAATAAAACACTAAGTTTTGTCCAATATTCATCTGAATACTCTTCATAACTTCCCTCAGGTCTTTGTCCACGGCGACGAGCTGAGCAACTACTTCAAAGAATTCGATGCAGACATCCTGCCGGCAGATTTTGATGGGAAAGCCTCTGTTGCAGACTGCCAGGTCATCGCCACCAGGCTTTTTGGCTCTGAAGACACTGCTCTCTGAAAGTATGTCCATTTCAAACCCAAGAGTTATAGTGTCCTTCGCCCTAGATGCTTCAGACCCGGTCTATGTTGAAGCTATGTTGACATTTTGTATTATTATTCAGGCCGTTGCTAAGAGCAAAAAGAAGTATCTAGAGTTATAGATAGGAGCAGGGGACGGGTGGCAAATGATGAAATATATGGTGATATACTAAATGGGAAAGAAAAAGGAGGTTTAGATGTTACAGGGAGAATAATTGGTGGTTAATGTTTGTTACTTCACAGCGCTGACATTCATTGTTACTTTACAAGCAGAGGGAAACCGAGAGTAGATAACGCGAGTCAGTCTGGTTTAGAATTCTTGGCCTTAAAATTCAATTTCACATCACAGAGCAGCCTTTTACCGGTTTAATGAGAACACAGGTGTTTCAGTCTCAGGGGTTTAGAAAGATATGAAGAGGGAAAACGGATTATTGTTTTAGGAGCGAGAGCCTCCTGATGCAGTGCCATGGAAACAGTTCTTTGTCTCAACAGCCGTGTTTGAGTTGTGCCTCTTATGTACCATAAAGATCCATTCTGCAATTTGCACTGGATTGGGACATTTTCAATAAAAATGTTTTTCTGTGTCTGTAGTTTTATATGAATTGTCGTTTTTATCATTTGTCTTCCTGTCATTTCACCCTGGTGGGTGTTTCCTAACAAAAGACAGTTTAACCATAAAATCCAGTTTACTTTCAGCTAATTCTGTTTCATAAAGGAGGTTTGAATTTGTCCGACAAGTAAAGTATTAGCATCAAATATTGAATCAATTAAAAACATAAATCATTTTTAGATTAATTTATGATTTTAACGTTGCAGATGACGAAAGTGGCGCTAATTTGAATTACTTTTTATACTGCGGTGTAGCTTTATCTATAATAATATTTGATGTTTAAAATGTTTAAAAATAATTACAAATATCAAAGAGGAACAGAAACTTTTTTTTTTTTTTTTTCTTTTGAGAAAATAATTTATTTTGGAACACAACCATATTTCCTCACATAATTAGATCTCACACACACACACACACACCCCCCACTGGCTTTCTTCAACAAAAACAGCCAGTGTTCAATATGAGAGTACATCATGTTGTGTGACTATGTGTGCCCCGTCGTGTAGTCCTCATCACATCCCTTAAAAATGTTTGTCAATGTTAAATTAAAGCTGTGTAACGGTTAATGTGGGCTGATAAGTTTTAAATAAAAAAAAATGTTTTAGAGAAACACAACCCTGAGTAATGTTCATCTCCATTCAAGATGTAATTTGTGGATCCATTGACATTTAAAGTCAAAAAGATTCTTATATTTTAATTCTTCAGTTTTCAAAAATGAGCCCACAATCTAGTTAAAACAAAAGCAGATGCTTGAAGCACTGGGGCTAGGTTAAATACACAGGAGAACGTTCTCATATCACAGTAACACAACATCTCAGATCCCACACTCCATGAAGAAAAGGAACATACTTTGACACCATATTAGGTCACATTGAAATAAGAGAATCCCTCCTGGTTGGTTATTGCCTGTATTTTTCTCACACGTTCCCTCAAATATTTTAATATACACTATATCCATATATTTTTTTTAGCTTTTTAAATTGTTAAAGTGAAGAAGTTTTGGTTTTTGTCAATCAGAAGCGGTGACAGTATACATCTACTGTATGTTTACTCAACACTCACACTCTGATGCATTTGCACAAACAAAAAAAAAAAACACAAGTCATAAAAACAGTACAAAATACAGAAAAAATACCCCAAATAGTCGACTAGAAAAAAAATACATCCAAATAATACATCCAAACCTGCATTTTTGTGCCAAGTTGGGGGAGGCAAAAAAAATCTTAAGAAGAACACAAATGGCTCTCACTGCAGAAACTGGGTTTGTGCTGGTGTCATTAATATTCATCGGATTATCTTTAAGAGCCAGAATAAACCCAAACCACAGCGGATGAGAGCTGTGGACAGAGTGAGCCATGAAAATAATCTCACTGCAGATGAATGCATTGCGATGATGTTTGCACTTGTAGTTTGGTCTGCGAGACAACAGATGGCGACAGTCATTTGTGGTTTGAACAATGCAGGATGACTCCATTTAGAGACGAAGAAGAAAAAAAAGGTAGTGGCTCAGACAGACTTCTTCTCTACAGTCTGAGAGACAGATCTACACTTTTCAGTCAGAATGCACCGACCCAAACACTTTAAAGTTGATCAAGTATCTGCCAAGATTTCACTGATCCACGTGAAAACTACGGTTAGTTATGATTATGGTCTGGCAGGATTACAGAAAAACTTTTGGCCCGATTTCAATGAGTTCCCTTCTAGTTGACTATGTCATATAATATGTAGTGTTTCCACTTTCCGCTTCATTAATTCAGTCATTGCAGGCTGCTGACTTACTGTCACGCCAATCCCTTATTCTATTTTACAGTAAATACAAATGATTCGAGTTCCACTCAATGCGGTGTACAGATTTACAGATTTTAAACAGGGCGCTGGTATCGAATCGGTGCTTGGTATTGGCAGATACCCAGCGTTGAGAGGGATGAAGTCCGATCTGTGAATCCCTGTTAGCAAAGTTAGCATTAGTGACATGAAAGGGACAGTGTGTAGGATGTGGCGGCATCTAGTGGTGTGGTTGCAACCAATGGAATTCCCCACCGCTCACCCCTCCCTTCCTAAGACTGTGGTAACCTGATTACATCTAAAAAATAAATTAAACAAATCTCCATAAACTGGTTATGAGATTGTCCTCGAGTACCAGTGGTTGTTGACCACTGGTACAACAACCACTGGTACTATAACCCAAACTATTTTTTCGTGGGTCAAGAATGAACTCAGGATAATTATTCTTCAGTCATAATGTTGCGACTAACGGACACAAAGACAATTATGAATTGTCCTGAAATGCTAATCTTCCTTTATCTCAAACAAACGCTCCTTCTTTCAAACACTATCAAACTCAGGTGTTATAAGACAGAAAACTTTGGCCTTAAAAAGCTTTACAAGATGCGCTGCTTTCAATCACTGCCCATCCCTTCGTCACTCAATCTGTCCATCTGCCCCATCACAGTGTTCAGATTACTTGGCTGGACTTTGTCTTGGAAGAAGCTTCCTAAGCCCTTAAACAAGGTTTGCAAAAAAATCTCTATTAGATTCAGGTTTTGAAAAGTCCACAGGTCCCATTATTGCAGTACGCCTTCACCGAGACACGTTTCAGATAGATTCCAACAAACCTTTCCCTCGCATAAAACCCGTCACTTCTAACATACAGTGTTTGCCATCTAATTTAACAATTTAACAATCACTTTAATAATCACCAGTAGTACAAACAATCTACTAAATAAACATTTGGTTTAGCGGCGGAGTCGTCGGCCCTCCTACTCGTCGTACCTCCCAGCTCAGATTGTAAGAGAAAATGTGCTTCACACTGCTGAACTTTTCCTTTAACAGGACCGCATTGGCCAATCAGTCCACGCCACAGAAGCATCTGCTGGGAAATGCAAATGTGCAGTGAGATGTTTGAACCAAATGAGGCGTTTAGAAGGTGGAGTGCTCGTGTCTGCGCAGTAAGAGAAGGATATCATAGTGTTGGCTGGACCTGCAGCTGATCAAAGGCAGACGAAAGAGTAAGAGGGCTGAAAGACAACATGGGGAACACTTGAGTCATCTAACTTTTCGTTATCATCCTCGCTCCCTCCAGTTCTTCCTCTCGGTCACAAGGAGAGCTAAACCATTAATAGTCTCCATACCTGCGCTTCGGCTAATGACGAGAAAAAAAAGAATGGGAAAAAATAAAAAATAAAAAGATTGTGTCACACAGGGTATAAAGTGCACTGAATCAAAGTGATAAAATGCGACCGTGGGAATGTGCGTGGATCCCCTCTGGGGTTGATCCCTGGTCATGTCTGCTAAGCACTGAACACTTTCAAAAGTGCCAAACGCAAGTGCCAAGGGGATGTTATGAGCTGGAAAAACGTCTTAAATCCCACCATAATACTTAACTTTTCTACTGTACATTTTCTAGAAACAATGGAACAACAGTTCACCCAAAAGAATGGACAATAGAAGGGCCAATAGACCATGGCAGGGAAAATTGGATCACACCTACCAAACACAAAGATCAAATAACTCTCGGTCTACACAGACGACGCACACAGGCATACACACTACATCTGTGCGGTACATCCATCCATCCCTCCATACTACAAAGACGCTGTGTTGGTTAAGACCGCAGACTAGGCTACATGGCCCTGGCGGTGATGAGCATTGAGCTTCTTACAGGTGCATTAAATGGGCACCGACTGCAGCAGTCCTTGATTACTGTAATAGGAGGCTTCTTGTGTGCTCTTGTTTTCCACTGTACTACTCTAAAGTGGTGCTCTCACTTTACTTTTTAATGCCAGCTCGACTTCATCTCTTGTCATATGTGGTCAACGCCTCCATTAGACAAGGAGCATTGTTGTGTACATGAAAATAATCAAAATGTTCCTGCTCTGAAGTCAAAGTCTTTCGCAACGGAAAGGAGCACAAAGGCAGTTAGCTGTTTCTTGTTCCTTCCCAAATGGTAAGGTGATTGTGATTACAAAGGAGAACTGTGGAGAAGGCGTGGAGACGTGTTTGACCGGGATGTGTGGGTCGGGAGCGGTGAGTAGCACCAGAGGAGAAGGCAGAGAAGAGAGAGCAGTTTCAGGTTTAGTTCAGGTGTCTCCTCAGTGCTGGGGGGGCAGTGGTGTTTGGAGAGGGTGAGCGGGAAGAGACAGAGTGAGAGACATACAGTGGTCAGTAGTTTACGCTTTTTCCTCTGCGCAGGAGCTCGGACTCAGGTGGCCACATTGGCACGGCGGTTTCTGTTTCTCCCACTGGCACATGGCGTTGGCGTAGCTCACAATCACTTTGTCCATCCAGGTGAGCGGCTGGGGGAAGAGCACCGCACCCTCGAAGAAGCCCAGGTGGCCTCCGTGTAGCGTCAGCGAAAAGATGACGTTTGGCTTCTTTGCTAAAGGGTGACACAACAGCACACAGTAATTATGCTTCTGTACCCTGCACGGTATCTGAAAACCAGCATGGGACACATGTCCAACTATGGGTTTGCCAGGGAATATTTTACACCCGTTACAGATAACGAGGGTGTGTTTGCATGGTCAAATAGATAAAGACATGACTTCACTTCTGGCAGGTATGGTTAAGCAGCCACTACTACAGCTGAAGGTTTGAACTAATCAATTAGTTGCTAAAGATACAGTTTCTCTAATGGCCACCTGCTGTGGACAACCAGCCACAGTGGTCTCCTAAAAAGGAACGGCCTGGATCCCTTTATTCTGCTGCTCTTATCTGGGTCAGTGGGGTAGCATGATGCGGTCGACTTGTGATTAAGATCCCACGGGGCTTTCACTGCTCTGCACTATCCGTGACAGCTGCTGGGACAACCGAGTGCTCGTCGAGACCCGGAGCCACCGCCTCAGATGGCGCTGAGTGACAGGTTGAAAGAGAACAGCTCAAACTGAAAAAAGGAGACGCAAACGCACATCACTGTGCAAAACTACATCTCAAGATTTGACTGTGTTTCACTGTATACAATCTGTTGCCTCTTTAAACGTTATCTTACATTGTACCAAAGCCACATAAGTACATTAATGCAGTAACCCAGAGCAGACTATACCTTGTTTAAGCATTTTAGACCAAATATAACCAAATAATACTTTCATATTACTGCCTTAATAGTACGAAGTTAACTCTCATCAAACATATTTAATTCACAGTAATTACAGCACCAACACAGCAAGTGTATTTCTGTTCAGTCCCTCCCTGCTAGTCATGCATCTGAGTCACTGTACATGTTAGGGGCAAAGGGCAGCTGATCCTTTTTTCAGTAAGTGTTGCTCTCCAGAGGCGCATGAAGGATAGAGTCACATGTACTTCCAGTCAGGACTTGTACACCCCACCCACCCACCCACACAGTTAGATGAAGGATTTTCCTTTTCCAAAAATAGTTAAAGTGGCCAGTAAGTTTAAATATAGTACAGGCTGAGGAGAAGGAAGGAGACGGCCTCTTCTTGTTTGTAAATGACGCTCAGACAATGTGCACAAATGATTCCAGGATAAAACATTTACTGTTGGGATCCTGTGAAAGAATTAAAGTCCCTTTAAACAGATAGCTAAAGGGACACTCAGCTGTATGTGTGTGTGTGTTACAGCTGCTGCAACACACCAAAAGACATTACTCATAGAGGTGACCTCTGTGTCACACCTCGTCCTGTTCAAGCCAACTCATCAGAGGTCCTTTTGAGGTTGCAGACATGTTTTCTAAGAACCAAATCTGATGTCAAACTGCAGCTATTAGGCAAGCCTGTTGTTTGTACTGCTGCTGCTATAGCTGTGATGCATGAGGTTAGTTACCTGCTAGTGTGCGAGGGATATTGAGCAGTGAGTCATGAACCAGAGGGTCATCTGCAGAGTTCACAAGCAGCAGTGGCACGTTTACCTGGAACAAAAACAATACAAATTCAGACAAATGCAAAAACAGACCAAAGAGAGAAACATAATATGAGATGATGCGAGTTCTTACGTTGTGAATGTAATGGACACAACTCTCCTTCTCATAGTACTCTTTGAGAGAGCTGTGGCCGTGGAATTTTCTGTTGAAACCCCAAAAAACAAGAAGTGTCATTAAATAATCAAACAAACACATCACAAATAATTCATATTCTCACCATTGACAAGTTGATGAACATTCCTGTAAGACTCAAAAACACAAATCTGCAATCTACCACATCGAAACAACACAGAGAGCTGTGACTTTCACTGGAAGCAATCTCAAATGATTGGCTTCTCCACATACCTCATGATGTTGTCGTCAATCTGCATGAGAGATGTCGCCGTGTACAGATGGCCGAGATCTAGATCTTTCACTTTAACTGGGCTTCCCCCAAACAGACTGTGCCTGTAACATGCACAAACACATACACAAACATTATTCATAGAACATGTTCAAATCACTGACTACTCTACCACGAGAGCAATGCAGGAAGGGACTGTATGAAAATGATTAGCTTATGTTTTTTTTTGTTTTTCAAAAGCAAAACCCTCCAGAGTGATATTAATATTTCATGTGACTGACTAAGGAAAAGGCTGCAATAGCCTCCGACTAATATCTCCAAATAATATAACAGTATTGGTACAACTTGATTTACCATTCATAACTAAAAGAGGCAAAGCACAAAAACTATTTAAGATGGTGTACCTTGTGGATCTATTGAAATAATACTTTATTATTTGGTTCTTTTTTTTTTTTTTTTTTAAATAATAGGGGTAAAAAAAAGGACTTCCTGTACATTCCTAAAAAGTCAGACTACACTCACTTCAGTAAAAAGAAAAGAAATCATGACCCTCTACCTTTTCTGACCCCTCTCTCTCATCATTGTCATGTAGTCCCTTAATGTTTAAGTGCAAAACCTACTAAACCTAAACCGTATTCTCTTACAAGTTGCAGCAGAATAAAACGCACAGTCTCAACCTGCACTGCTCTTTGGTGGAACTGTGATCTGCCTCTACAGTTGAATACAGTCTCAAAATGATTGATGAAGATGCACTAAAAAAAAAAAAACTAAAAAAAAAAAAAACACACCTTTGCTGCATCTACAGGGTGAGCCACAGTCTATACGTGAAGTTTAGAGAACGCTTAGAGAACTGACAAGCCACGGTGTCTGTCATATTGGTGAGAACTTAGAGCTCCGTTTATTGGCAAACAGCAAAAAACAACATGTGGATTGAACTAAAACGTGTGATACCTGTGTGAGAGGATGATCTTCTTCATGTTGTCAGCCATGAGAAAGTTATAGAAACGTCTGAACTGGTCCCACTGTAGGAATGTTTCCTGTGCCCTGAGAGAAAGACAAACACACAGGAAGTTAGCTTTGTGCAGACGGTCTGCATTCCAAACACACTAAACGCACTGTGTAATCCACTGGACAAAGAGTCTGGTGGAGAGAAGCAATGGCGTCAGGCATTAACATGCAGCTCACTGACAGAGACAGGATAAACAAACGCAGCAACTAAAGACACTTCACAAATAACTGACCATTAGATAGAATGTTTTTCATTAGCATCTGTGGACAAATACATCTTTAAAAATAATAAAAGTATGCATTTGTTAATCGCACTTTAATTGTGGATGAGAGGGAGAGCCACAGCTCTCAATGAACGCTGACAGAAGGGCCATCTTAGGTTTGAACACTGATTTGAAAGCAGAGCATTCATTAAAAAGGGAAAAACACTGCAAACCCAATTTCACAAAAGGGTAGTCTCTACAACACACACCCTTCTCTGCTGCCATCATCCAACCTTTAACAGACCCAGCCTGTCATGTCTGCCAAGAGACGCTGGCTGCATGTAAACCGCAGAAGGTGGCTCTAACACCCACACGCACGAGTGGTTTAAAAACACACCACCGTAATACATTCGTTTGTCCTGCATGATTCACAAATGTGACGCTATGTGCACATAATGTTTATTCTGGACACGGCGTCAGTGACAGGGAGTTAGGCAAAGATGCATAATACAATATACACAGCATGAACACACAAACAACCATCCGCACAACAAAGTTAGTGCAAACCGTGGGAAGAAAACAGACTGATGAACCAGTGCGGAGCCATAACCAACACCCAAATTCAAATACAACTTCTGCAAAAGAGTGAGTGTATCACTGAAGCTTATAGTAATAGAATAGCTGAATGATTAAAAAGCTGACGAGAGATGCTTAGACTTGTAGACTACGCGTGTGATCATATTATGCAAGCACTAATCATTTTGTGGCATTATGCGGAGCTTCATTTATATTTAGATGTGTGTGCACATCAAGCGCTGGTGTTGTAAAGGTGCTTTGATGACACGATGCATGTTAATCACGAGATGACAGGAAAACAACCCACCTGAGAGCGCTGTAGCCCTGGCAGACGCTGACACAACACAGCACTCGCTCCTGGTTCATCCTGTTCTCGCCCAGGAACTTACAAACAATGTTTCCACCCAGACTGAAGCCCACCACCATCAGCTGGGTCTGAGGATAGGTCCGCTTAATGTAGCCCACCATGGCTGCAAACTCCCATGTGCACCCTGTGAGGGAAACAGTACAGTTACAAATCAATACATAACACCTCTGTAGGACGGAGCGGTTTTTTCCTCTGCTCAGCAGTTCCAGCTGAAGGTGCCTTTAGCTCAGAGCAGTAAATGTGCGTCTCATTCAGACCTCATAAATAAGCTCAGGTCTCAAATCTCTTATTATCTGAAACTAACCAGCTCATATAGCCTTTTAGCTTTTACCTTGACATTATTTTGTACAGAGATTTGATATGAGAATACCTTTAACTAAGTCAGATTATATAAAAATGAAGGTGCCACAAAAGGATGTCATTTTTAAAAGCTGCTTTGAAGAAATAAGTCTGTATTCACTGCTATTAAAAAGAGCTTCTTTAGCCTCAACCTCAGAATTTGATGAGAGCAACATCTGATTTGACCAAATCAAATCCCTTTTTTTTCCATTTTACAAACTGGGTTCTAATTCCTAGATATTGCTATTGTGGAAAGGTGATTTTGAGGAGACAGGCGTGTGAAACTGAAGTCAGCTGTTTGGCCTCACCGTAGGTAAACATGCGCGGAGAGGTAAGCTCGATGTTGGGAAGAGCTCCCAGGTGGTTGAGCACGGCACAGCGGTAACCATCCTTCTGGGCGTGATCCACAAAGGTCCGGATGTAATGCTTCTCACTGTGGTTCCCGATACCTGGGCATATCACCATGGTGATGTCATCTGGTGAAACAGAAAGATGGGATCAGAGAGATGTTAGCCAGAGAGAATCATGTAAGCAGAGTACATCACTCTGCTGAACAGCAGATTATTAGATCTAAAAGGAGCACTGCAGCTGACGCAAAACAAAGGCGAAGGCTTTTTGTCTGCAATTTATGGCTTTAGCAAAGCAGAATGTAAATTGTAACACTATTTTTTGGGGGGGGGGGGGAGACATGAAACTTAAGCTTTCTGAAAAGTTATCAGTGTTGAAGTGGTGGGTGTCAAGGTTCAACTGAGGCATTCAAGGAAAGGAATCCATCTCCAAAACTGTCCTTACAACCTTGTTATGCCTCATTTTAAGATGTAGATGGTGAATTTACTTCACGAGTCTGTTCCTCGTCCATATATCTCGAGTCAAGTGTATTCGTATAGCACAAGCCCCACGGCACCCTATTTTCCCTGGCCCTCGAATTGGATAAGAAAAAACACTATGAGGAACAAAAAGATGGGAGAACCCTAAAGAAGATCAGCAGAGGAGGGATCCCTCCTCCAGGACAGACACTCAAAAGATGTCACATAAACAGACTAGACTAAAGTAGCAGTAGAACAATCACAAGATGACGAAACATGATTACAACATACAAATAACTACAAATATATGACATTTCTATATTTGGCATGGCAGTAAAGAGCCAAATAACCTTCATCTGTTAAGTATTACCCAACTAGCAGCAAATGACAAACAAACAAACAAACAATAGTGGGTAAAGAAAAAGTAGATCTTAAAAGTATCACCTCCTGTTCGATGGTCCCCCTGCGGCTCAAAGAGGTCAAAGGTGGCAGTGGCCCCGTCCTGCATGGGTAAGTACTTCCTGACTCCACTTGGGTGAGGCGAGCTCACCCGGCCAAGTTTACCGTACAGTGCCGTCTGGAGGTGACCGCTCTTACCCCACAGTAAGGGAGGAATGTACCTGGAAAACACAACAAATTTGGACTTTGCTGTTAAATTGGATCTAGAAACATGAGGTTATTCTGCTAATGCACTCGATATAAAAGCACAAGGTTACTGCCCAGAAATAGCATCAACACAATTTCATCCGGAGCAGATACATTTGCATTGGTGGTGTATGACGCAGACGTGAACATATTTTGCATTACAGACTCACATTTCTGTTGCAGCTTTTTAAAGATCGCTCCATGCTCCCAACACACATCAATGTTTAACGTTCGTCTGTTGCTGTGCGAGTGCCGTGTACGTTATGCTGAATGTGTGTACTTGAGTTCCATTTACACATCGGTAGGAGTTAGCTGTAGGAGTCAAGTCTGTGGATTACATCATACTTCTTTGAAATATTGAGCCTATGCTGTGGATTATCGTGAATAACCATTTTATTGCCACGCTGAGACCAAAAGAATAAGGACAACTTGACAGGAAACCCCCTTTAAGACACGGTTTATATTTACATGACAGCATAGGCAGCTGAGAAAAACAAAGTAATGGAATATCATAATTATGGCTGATAATAAGAGCTGTAGGGATAACAACCAAAACAACCATTGGTAGGCTTTTCATGTAGTGCTGCAGCCATAAATACATTTTCACAGTAACTTCTTAACATCCTCGACGAAATCTTGTTAGAGTTTCTGACAATGAGGTGAAGAGTGGGCCACCTTGGAGATAAACAAGACCAGTACAACTGTAAAGCAACACAGCACACACGCAGTGTGGACACCAGTTGTTGTGTTTACAGAACTAAACACACAGTGAGCAGCAGTAGAGTTACAACATCAATAGTTCCACAAGACATTCAACCTCGTGTTGCATCATCTCTCGCTGTGCCTCCCGACAATTACCGCACCTAGAAAACGCACCGTTACATAAGAGCAGTAATACTTCCATTTGGTGATAATGTAATCACTTCCAGCATGCACTGTGATTTGGAGCTTAACCACAGTTTTCTAGAAGGTACTCTGCAGGTTTAATCTAGGAGTCCAGGATGAGGATGACCTTGTTGTTGTAATGTGGATAGGAGGATAAGCACACCGCCAGTTCAGTTCATCCACAGGAGGCAACAGGCAACTTTAAATGCAAACCACTATGTTGTTGTTTATTTCCTCTCATCAATATAGTTTGAAAAAACCCAAATAATTAAAAAAAAACAGGTAGATTAAAATGACTGGTACGTGTATAATTAAGCAGTTTCACTTCGGAAGATAAGCATTTTGTGTTCAACTGATAATTTACAAATATTGCTCAAATCAAAACCTTTTGAGAATTTTTTTTATTTTTTTTTAAACTTGTTGTCGATTGATTGTTTTTAAATTAAAGATCTTGGGAGTAACAGCAGGTGAGCCTTTTGTTTTGTTTGAATCTCACGGTGTGTTTTTTTAAAGGGATAAAGACAGAGACGTGTGCTGTTGTTCCTCTATTAGGCAACGGAAAAAGGAAACAGATGCGCTACTGTGGTTTGATGAAGCAAAGATCTTAGGTCCAGATCAAAGTCACAGGCCTTTGATTCCAGCGAGCTGGGAAATACCAAACACTCCCAGCAAACATGAATGAAGACTAAATGGCTGGTCCTGACAATTTACTTTCCTAAAAAATCTTTATTGCTCTCGTTTAACTTTTCATTTACACCAGACTAAACAAAGGCAGACACATATTTAAATAGACTCAGTTAACTAATGGCTGCTTTAACATCAAGGACAAATATTAAAACAAGTTGCATAATACTAAAACAACCAGCTGAGGCTTGTTTCTCTGTCAAATTAAACTACTGAAGGCAAGTAAGTTCCTGTAGCTAAGAAGTTCTTTAAGAAAAAGGTTGTTTGTTCTGGATTGTCCTCTCCGTTAGCCAACACCCCTGTGTGCACGTTCCCAAACACAGCTAAACTACATCGCTGTTAACTCTGTTACCCTCACAACACCCCTCCAATGCTTTCCACTGTGTTATTGATCTCTGTTACGCAACACAGCAGGGTCACAAACGTGACTTCTACACAACACAGAGACACAACGCAGATGATGCCAACAGCAACATCCACAATGCCGGCCGGTTTCCAGGACTTCAGCTATCTCAGTTCAACTATTACAAGATATGGCAGCTCAGGGGGGGAATGATAACAAGCCAGTCGCAAATGTAAACATCAGCGTGGCCTTATGACTACCCGACTTCAGATGGCTCCGCAACAACGGTTATATAAGCAGACACTCGTGATGAAGCCTCGAGGAGAGTTGAAAGTATTACAACACCAGCAGACCACAGGATATAGAAAAACAATCAAGTTGACTTTGTTTAAAGGCAGGCAGAGGGTTTCCCACAGCATACAGGACACTAGGGCCCAGCTGCTAACCTGGTTTAGCGTACACAAGGAAACCTGTCTACCAGCACCCTGCATCAACAGCCACTGGTTTGCAACAGTTATTATAAACCAAGATGGAATATTCAAATTCAGAGTTGCCCCGAGGGAGATACTTGCATCGTCATATATGCAAATGTGCGTGCCCTGCGGTGAACAAGTCTATATTTGTAAGTGTGACAACTCAATCTACCTTTGGGATGATTCCGAAAATACAGGCTGGTGTTTAATTCATGCCAGAGCCGGCGGCACAGCCAGAAATCTCCGGTACAGAAACGCTCGGGAGCACTGATGACAGATGGGACCACCGCCAGACAAACTGCTACCTTCACTCACAGCCCCAGATGGCCAACAAGCAGTGCCATCTCCATGGAAATGCTTTTGAGTGACAGACGGAGAGCTGAGAACGAGACTCACTCTTTGGTCAGCTGAGGACAGGACTTGAGAAGGAAGCGGTTGAGGGCCGTGTCCTGGTAGGTGAGGTCCGGGGGTGCAGTGGGGCTCTTGAGGTTCAGGCAGCGGACCAGGACGTAGAGCACCGTGGCCACCGCCGCCAGCTTCATGCCGTCGAACATCGCCGGCAGCTCCGGAGAGATGGTGTGCACGTCTGACTCGTGGGTCATGATTACTCTGAAAAACAGTGGCCCACGCTTGTTTCAGTGCTTTCGCTTGTGAAACACAAATGAACCTATTTCAGTAATAAATACATTCACAAAAACGCTGCCAATGAATTAAGAGCAGCATTTTAAAAACGGTTTGTACTGCTTTTCATTGTTTAAATATCAAGTCATTAAAAAACACCCATGACTAGTACACAATGATGCAATTATTTTCACGAGTATGTGGTTGGCTGTGATTAGGCAAAGGTTGGATAAAGCAAAGACATTTCTGATGTCTGACTGACCTAAATATTCCTCGTGGTGCCCGGGGCGCTGCAGCGACAGATCTGTGGGAATATAGAGTGAGAGCGACACATAAAGCGCAGTCACTTATTTAATACACTCACCTTAATGACATTACAGCTGACGAAGTGACAAAAGGAAGTCTCACAACATTAGAGATAAGACTTTAAATAAATCATTGAATCTAGCAGACACACTGTACACATCGCTTCTAATTCAATGCACCAACACAGTTATACCTCAACATATTTACTGAACAGTTGCATATGTTCAAAGCATTAAACAAATTGCAGGAAAAAAAACAGGAACTGTGGAGTTTTCAGAAAGGCCACAGAGTATCCTGCCACCACAAAAAAAGGAAGTTGTGGTCCAGGATTTCATATAAATATGACGGTGTTTTCCATTGTTATAATGAAGTAGCCAAAATAAATGAACACAAAAACAAACGGTGTGTTGTTGTCATTGGTACAGATAGTGATATGTTACACAAGAACAAAATGGAAAGCTGAAATTGTACTGTTACTTACATTTTCTGTTGAAGTTAGCCTCCAACAACTCCAAAGGTTTGAAGAGGTGAAGTCACAGTGATGTGGTCAAACCTAAAGACAAACACAGAAAATGCAATGACCCTTTAAATATAGTAATTGACCAGTATTATTTTCCATTTTCCCTAAAATGAGGAAAGTCATATATAAATGCCTTAACTACTTTCTTCTTATTCCAGTGTCTTGTCACAAACTGACTCTAGATAAGATGCACGATGTCACCGTTCAGTAGTTAAATGTTTTACTCAAAAGGATTTTGATGATGAATTAATCATCAGTCATTTATGAAGTAAAACACTCTTCAAAGCTTCTCATTCTCATAACACAATCAGTCCACCTGAATGCATTACTGCTGAACGAACACCTGTGTCTTTCACCTTCGAGGTATAACGTTATCCATCTTCCCACATGTTCATAAAGCAATTAAGTGCATTATTCATTTAAGAGTGGTGTGTTGCCAAAAAGGAGAAGTTGCCACAACTGCTCTCACACACACACACACACACTTTCAATTTAGATTATCACCTACAAACAGTTTCAGGCTCTGTCTTTTTTAGACGTATTTTTAGATGGATAGATATAAACACCACCTGTTAACACAACTCAGGTCCAATCAGACATGGTGCCCGAATTATCCCCAGCTGCGTAAAAGTAACTCCATTGAATGACCCGTCTCGTGCACTGTAATCAATCCCGGCGAGTAGCTGTATCTGGCAGTTGCGTCTCGCTTTAATGCCAAGACAAAAGTGTATTTATTATGAGCCACGCTGTGTCACTTCATATGCGGTCCGATGTGGCATCAGATCAGCTGCTAACATTAGCTCTTCCTCTCTTTGTCACGACTCCTAACAAGCCGGAGATGAGTCTACAGACACAAGGGCACGGATACCGACGTTGGTTACGCATAGCGAGACATTTGTTACAAATAGGCACATGTCTGGGCGCAAAAAAAAAACAAGGAAATTAACCTGAACATCTGTGTTATGTTGGTCTGTGAGCAGGCCAAAAAATACCCGTCGCATCTTCTTTCGCCCTACTGGTCCAGAGAATGAAAACACAGAAGCAGCATCTTTAAAATAAGCTACTTACCCCTTTAAAGAAAGAACGAATCAGCTCCCTGCTGCTCAAACGCGACAGGTTTGTTTTGTTTTTATACTCGCGGACATGTCGTTTGTTTGTGTCGGTCTGCGTGGTTCTGAACCATAGCGTTAGCTCCTGGATGCGTTGTGCGCAGTCTTGATTCACAACTGGCTGAAACAGCAACAGCAAGCTCTCGCATGCTGGCTCTCTCATTGGTTAAAACGGACGGTGACGTGGCATTAGAGCTAATTTTTCCACGCCCCCTTTATCTGTGAAACAATACGATGTCATTTTTCACTTAATTTGTGATGTTTATTTTGGTCATAGAATATCCTTTTTAATACTATGTTTCCTTTATTTATGATAGTGTTCCAGAGAGTCACATATATTATAAAAAACTAATAATTTCCTGAAAGTGACAGGCACGTGAGCAAAAAACCTGTTACATAATATTCAGCTACACTGATCTCCATTTACTGGCATGCACGAGCAGTACTGTTATAATTGATTGGCTTTCCTGATACCTTTTGGATGTGATTCCTATATCAACAAATACAAATTATGTTCAATTTACAACTTTAGGGGCATACACATCCACAACAAGGCATGTAGTTTACATTTGCAAGAGCTTGTTACTTATAGCATGTACAGTTCACTGCTGTATACGTATATATTTAATTAATCACAGATTTGAAGTGACCAATGAGTCTTAAGTCACTCCAACTAGTAGTAAGAGGACAAACTCGAGAAGATGTGATTATTGTTGCAAGTACAACATAATATCCACGTGATGGCGACAGAGTTTAACAGATTTATTTATGAAGCTCTTAAACCCAGTAATGTATAAACAGTCAAATAAAGTTTATTGATGCTAGGTTCCCTGTGAAAGCAGAACAACAATGCAATGTCTAAAGTAAAGTAAACTATTCTTTTGACAATTTTACGTTTACTTTCAACCTTAAATGCGAGAGGAAACAAGATGAACCATGATTCTGTAGCTTCATTGTCATGTAATCACTGGTGGGACAGTTATGGCCTTTGTAATTAAATGTTTGGCCAATTATCCAGAGTTAATGAATAGTAACCTAATGTGTAGTGTTGTAGTAATACGTCCTATAAAACAGGGAAACAGTATAAATGGCCTCAGACCTGGAGATGGCTGGGCGCTGTGCCTGCTGTGTTCCTACATAGCAGGGGATCGGACTAAATTGTTAGCTCACTCCAATTTTCACGCTTCTCTCCCAAATTGGACGTTGGGAGTTTAGGACCTCACAAATAAATCCTGTAAATGAAACATCGCAATTATTTGATGTGACAGTGCAGGTGACCTGACAGGTGTGTCAATATAGGGGGTAGTGTTGCCTTCAAATGTTCATCATAAAAAAAGGTTATTTAAAAACACAATCGTTTAACCATGATGACAACTAATTTGGTAGTTTGATAGATTGCAGTGACTTAAATTTTAGATCACCAGGTAGCAGAGCTTATTCTTGTTTTAACGTTTGTTGTTTCTTTACCATATCTTATTGTACATTTTAATATTTCCTATTTTTTTAATTTATGTCTTATACTATTGCACTGTGTTTATTACTATACACCAATCACCAAGCCATAATGTGTAACGTACTTGGCAATAAACCGTTTTCTGATTTATATGAAGGAGATGGAATTAGGTGAATGCAGCCTGTAGCTAATTAGGTTTTCCTTATAAATGAAAAAGGCTTTATGAAAAGTAAACAAATAAATATGAAATAAATACAAAGCACTAAAAGAAAAAATACAATACTTTGGCTTAATTGAATAGGCATCTTTTGTTCCAAGTTATAAGAATGACCGAAAATACAAGGCACCTCTAAGTTAAAGAGCAACAATATAGAATTGCCCAATAAACTACCATGGATGGATATAGAAGGAAACGTTACTGTCTCGATCTGTTTACAGCCGAGCTCTCCGCCCATTGAACGTCACATGTCCTTAACTCGGGTATTATCGAAAAATCCCAGCTGCCTCATTCATCCTCTTCGTACTTCCTTTATATCCCCGTCGGAATTCCGATATTTCCGACAGTCCTTTAAGGCAGCATTAGTTAGACGTTTAGTGCTGCGAACAAACAATCGTGCGGAACAAAACAAAGTAAGAGTAAACAACCATGAAACGTCCCGGAAATGTATTAACAGCTACGTTTACAACATTTACTCTTCTGCTTTGCCTGTGTTCAGTCAGAGGTAAGTCCTTTTTAAGCCATCGACACAAATCTGTTTAATCGCATTCATTCAGAGCTCTTGCTGTCCGTCTATGTTGCTTTCTTGTGTAGAATCTCATAGGTTTCTACTTCTAACACCAGACTTTGTTTTCCACTGGAGAACTTTGGCACAGAACTATGACAGGCCTACCTAATCTTGTTTTCCATGCCATTTTGTATGTATCCCATTAAGGTAGTTCACCCTTCAGTAGGTCTATTACTTTTACTGACTCTTGAGGATCTAGTTTTGTTTTTTCCTACTGGGTGTCAATGTCTCTTGGTGATGGGAAAAGTGGGGGCTTTTGTCTTTCCTCAGTAAACAACCACTGGATGCCAAATGTCTTTCATTTTATTGCTTTTTATGTAACAATTACAATTTTCTCTTTTTTTTTTATCATTTCCCATCCCCAAATGACCCATGAAATACATTCAGGGTTCAGTCATGAAAATATGCAGCTTTTCCAGAACACAGTAAATATTTAATGTGTATAAGTCCTTCATCCCAACGTGCCATCGTATTATTGTCACGGTGGAATGAGTGATGAAATGTGAGACTCTGTTATTACATGTGATTACAAAGTACTATTTTACACAGTGATTATAACATAAGAGGCAGGTTTGTAAAATAGATGTTACGTGCTGTAGTGAAATGTAATTATTTCCTCAAACAAAAGATTTGTACACATTTTATTTGAGCTTACATTTGAATGTATTGTTGTCCCTGGTTGCATCTTTCTGGTCACACAAAGAGATGGCGTGGAGAGGAAAATACCACCATTATGTGCTCTTCCCTGGAGCCGACACAAACCAGCTGTCCACCCACCTGACTTTAGTTCAACCTGGAAATGTGCTAAAATGCTGCCAAATATGGACACTTTGACTGTCGTTGCTGCGGCTGCTGTTCTTCTGATGATGATGTTTGTGTACATTCAGGGCCTATTTGGCTTTGCTCCTTACCCACCTGTCAGTCAGGTGTGCTGCGTGTCCTGAGCCACTCTCGAGCTGCTGCACTGCTCGTTACACAACATAATCCTGCAAGCTCTTAATCCTGCACACGGACACGTTCTGTTGTCAGGGTTGGCTGCATAAAAACGTGTTATTTGTTTACAGCTTTTTTGTATTAACATCAGTCCGTTACCAAATATTAATTTCAGTATCTTTGCAATAAATACTAGCTGTTCTCAAGAAGACACCATTCCTTAAATATAGAGCAAAAAAAAGACAAACAAATAACATTCCAACTTCTCTTCCCACATTAAACTCCATTATAATCAATTTTACTAAACTACATTAAACTGAACAACTCACTTTTCTTTTGTTATTTAAATTGTTTCCTCTGGTCAATTAGATTGTCTGCCAAGTCCTTAGAGGTTTGACAACAACAGTTAGAGAACGGTGACAAAAATCATGTCCACCGACTCAATATTGTGATTCTAGGCCTCATTGTTAGAGTCTGCACTCTAGAGTCACACATTGTCTACAAAAAAGTTCCACCCGTTGTTGCTCAGAGCTTGAAGGGCTGACGTGGCATCGGTAATGACTCGACTGGTTGGTTTGAAAAAGAAATAAAACCACAAAGTTAAGGCTTTGTAAATTTGACAGCTTCAGTGTGACTCATAAATCTGTGCCCTGCCGCTCCCACTGGAGGTCTATACCATCATTTTCCTAATCCAGCCAGGATCTGTGACTCAGCACTTTAGGCTGAAGCTGCAGCACCACTGCTGTTACAAAGGCCAGACACTCCAGCAACAAAGAAACGCAGTAGATCAGATTCTGACTATTAGAACCTAGTGTATTCTGAGCACTGAGAAGGTCAGACAATGCCACAAATACATCCCAAACTCGACATGTTATGTTACCATTATCACTTTAAATATTAAAGGGGCAGTCAACCAATGTTACACATCACGTTCCCTTTTCTCGTCACAGGGAGTGCTATTGTGAGAACCCTGGTGATGGGGGGGGGGGGAGTTTGAAAGGCGTGGCCTATAGTACTTGGGACTTAACATTAGGATATCTCAGGCTCTGTTGTTTCTTAAATCTATCTCTTCCTAAGTCTCCCGACTTTATGAAAGTGCAATATTAAATTGCCAGAGGGCACCTTTTTAAACAAATTTCATGAATGATTTGGTAATGGTACTCTTTGTTTTTTCCTTCTCAATCGTCTATATTTTCTTCAAATAAGAAACTAAATCAATTCATTTGACCAGAATGACTTGTGACAACCTCCAGAGAATTAGTGGGAGCTTGTTCTGCTCATCTGTGGCTTGAATCTAAGCGATAGCATAACAAGATCAGGAGGCTAAATGTTTCCACATTCACAGGCCAGCAATTGATGCAAAACAACATGTGTTGTAGCTGCTCAGCTGTACTGTCTGTTTTATAACTCCCTGTTTCTCTCATTTCCTCAGGTGACTACTGTGAGGTGAATGTTTGCCATAACGGAGGAACATGTGTGACAGGGATAGGAGAGGATCCGTTCATCTGCATCTGTACGGATGGCTTCGGGGGAGACAGCTGCAACCTGACAGAGATCGGTACGGCAAAATGGAATCTCTTAGAGGGAAAAGCTCGGTTACATCAGACGCTTTAAACCAATTTGTCTTCCTTCCTTCTTTCTCAGGACCCTGCAGTCTGAACCCCTGCAAGAACGATGGGTCGTGCAAGATCATCACTCCAACCAGACGAGGAGACGTTTTCAACGAGTACGTCTGCAAGTGCCAGCCCGGCTTCGAGGGAGTGCACTGCCAGATCAGTGAGTTCCTTGTGGATGTGATTCATGAGTCTGAGTTGCCTCTCTTGCCCTGTGGATTTAAATGTTTGCATTCACCATAAATTGTTTTAAATTTGTACTGTCAGTTGTCAGTTTTCTTCGAGATATTTTGCTATCTATTCAATTAATTTGGAAAGCTTTTATTTCACTATTAAGTGCTGATATGCAAGCAAATGAGAGTGAGTGAGAGAGAATGTAAAGCCACATTTTTGTCCGACAGGCAGAGTAATAGAAATAGCAGAGTGGGCTCCACTTTCAGCAGACTTCTCTGTGAACACATGAGCATTTTCCATCCTGTCACATCATCAGCGGTGAAAGAGGTGTGTAGTCCGCTCAGCATTTCCATGAAAGAGCCTCATTCAGCGGGTTCTGTGGTCATTCTGTTCGGCTAATTACTTTAAGACCACTCCAAGTCTCTTAGCATGCAGACGCCCTCCACGTAGGTTCAGCACTGCAACTGTTTGTGCTCAAGCTTGACCAAATCAGATGAAGAAGAATTTCATAAAAGTGAATCCTATCATATCCTCTTAATGTAATGACTTGGAATTATTGCTGAATTTTAGGTTTATCAGTGGAAGAATGACTTGAAATGATTAGAAAAGGAAGGAAATAGAGGATAATTTTCTCCGGGCATGAAACTGATTATCAAAATCTTCTGGAGTGAAAGAAGTGTTTCTGAATTGAAACAACTATAAGCTTTGTGTGAACGACTGCTGAAAGAAAAAGTCATAGGGATGAAAAAGATCAAATATAAGTAGCTTGCATGACTTTAATTCTTGCTATTACTGAAGAGGCCTTTTTTTGTGAATGAACAGCTCTCCCTCTGGAGCCCACAGCCTGACCACCAATTGTAGTCTTCCTGCAGTGTGGTCGTCTACTCCCTAACATTTTCTCATTTTGATTCAGTCAGACGTCACAGGCTGGACTGTTGGAATGAGGTTTAAACTGTCCCATATATTACCTACAGTAAATGCACAGACATACAGTCATACTTGGCTCGAATGTCCCGTCAACAAAACATGTGAAAAATAATCCCAGCTCAAATCAGTGAGGCTATTTCACGGCCCTTCTCTTGGTAGGATCACCTGTTTCTCAGTGTTATCTGCTGTGTTGTGCCAGTCTGGTCACAGCCATACAGGCATGTGTTTCTAAGTTGTGACCAATCCTCTTAGTGGTAATGGGAAAAATAATTAAACTGACCTGTGTGGCATTACGTCAACCTGTCACGTGCTTAAGTTCTGAAGTCTGGTAAAGTTAGTGCCTGGTAATGAGGACCAGGTGTGTGTGTGGACGGGAAGCTAACAGTTTTTGACTTAATGTAGTGACTTTAACAAATATCCATTTTAAAGCCACTGGGGGCGAATGGGAGAACTTGTTCGGACGCGTGTTCCACAAACATTTCACTGTCCAATGCGCTGTCTTTCTTTCGATCCATTTATTCAAATGCATATTGACACCTTAACAGCATACCACAGGTTACTTGACAGGATAATATAAGACCTTGAAACTTCTAAATGACACGACACGTTGACACGGTCAAAAACTGTTAGCTTCCCGTCCACACACACACCTGGTCCTCATTACCAGGCACTTACATATGCACTTTTTAGGTTAATGTGCCACCCACTGTTCAATGTCAGAACTGCATGTGTACACACCCCATGTTTCCCTCAAAGACATAAGAAAACAACAAAACCACATTATGGCTCCAACACACCGGCCCCTAATTGTTAATGGCAGGAGGGCATAAACAATTCAATAGATATTTATATAATGGAGCCAATAAATCCATAATAAAATGAATAAACAAAAACCCAAAATTCCCCTAAGGGTAAGAGGTCACTAATAACTTTATGTTTCAGCTTCTTGCAGAAGCCAAAGTTTGGTCACTGGCCTGTCCAGCGTGCTAGTTTTGGTTTGCACTCGTGCAGATCTCACCAGTCCTTTCCAGTCAGGATAGGTCCCGAGAACTCTTCCTTTATGACTGCTTTGATCTTGTTCACATTTTTGTTTACTGTATGAAGTTGTGTATTCTGAATGTCTCCAAAGATTGGGTCAGACACTATTTTGACTTCACGCTCGATGAATATGACAATATCATTGAACTTTGCCCTGCGATTGAGGTTTTCCAGTAGCTCACATGCAGAGACTCTTGGTTCTTTTGGCCTTTGACTCATTTCCAGTAGAGTTTTTCGAGAGGGGAAATAAGACTGGACAAGTTACATTTAACTTCACATGTTCCTGTGGGATCTTATTTTGTAGTTTGTACCGAATGTTAAACAGATCTTGGCTCATAATCAGCAGATTGAGACGTTTTCTTCTGTGTCAAAGGGTAATCCAGGTTGATTGTTGTCTGTGCAATACGAAAATGAACTGCTAGTAGCCAAAGCAGCAGGACTTTAAATGATAGAGATGCACCAGAATGAAAACAAAAAGGCTACCGGCTAAAAACGCAGTTAAATACTTCAATAAATTCAACGTAGGATAACTTTAGTGCATTGGTAACATTCATTGCAGGATAATGCTGACTTATGTTCCAGATGTGGTATTTTAACCACATGATCGGACATCGTTCAGGGCACTGCGAGGCTCGATAGAAGACAGGAAACTGAAGTTAGGCGTTGTCTCAAAATGGAGGTTAACTTCAATTTCCTGTCAAGGGAGCTTGTCAGATTTTAGTCAATAACTCTCACTATTTTTTCTTCTGTATCTCCTCCCATTACATGTACACAAAATAATACAGTATGGCCTGTATTTGGTCAGTATCTATATTTTCATCACCAACTACATTAATCTGGGCCTGCAGTTAACCGGTGGAACCCAGATTTTTGTATAGAAAAAAGTATTATATTGCTTGGTCTTATGTCTGAATAGTGGTTGAACTATCATCTCTCTCGCAAATTGGTTTAGCATCCCCTGGGAAAGATATTAGGCCCTTTTATCACGATCATAATACTGATCTAGATAAACCATGTAGACATGGTGGTCCAGCGTGCCACCTAGTGGAGACTAGAAAGCATTACGTGTACAGTGTTCAAATAGGATACAGAAAGTGACCACAGACTTGCTTTGTTGGAGGAAAACAAGGCGTTTATCTGTGAAGCAAGATCGAGACAAAGCTGGGAAACCGTGTATATGACATTCATTGACTAATTTTATCAGCAGAAATACAAAATATATTCTAAAGAGACGTTTGTCCGGCTGTCAGAGCTGTTATTATTATTATTATTATTATACATAAACACATAAACATAAACAGTTTGTGGGCTAACTGATGATCAATGGATATAACCTCCTAAAATCTCCTGTGTATGTTCACATTCATCGAGTCATTGCACAGAATTACAATTATCAAGCGTGACCTTTCACCTTTAACTGGCTGAGCCCTTTAAGCTGGTTGCCAAGAGGGTCCCGCCTCCTCAGTGCTGCCCCCGGGGGCATTTCTGTCATCGTGAACAATTTAAGAGAAACTACTTATGTTGGAGACACAGTTAGGCTATTGTGGCCCTCCACCTGCCTCCACCTCCCTCCGTTCTCTGTCTAAGGGCCCGTTTGTGGAGCAGGTGTGCATCACATCTCTTAACAATCATCTTTTTTGTGAGTCCTGATGGAAGTTAGTTTGAGGAGATGAAAATAATGCAGAGAGTTGCTGACTTTTTTTTTTTTTCAGATGTGAACGACTGTGCCAACCAGCCCTGTAAGAATAGAGGGATATGTCGAGATCTCGATGGTGACTACACGTGCCAATGCCCCTCACCGTATGTTGGAAAGCAGTGCCAGCTAAGTACGTTCACCAACTACCTACTTTTTCAAAAGGTGTAAATGAAATCTAAGAATTAGTATTTTACTATTACTACTAGTGGTTAGTCAAGCACAAGTAAGTTATTTTAAGTGGAAAACTTTGAAAATACACAATAAAGAGCATAACGTTTTTTTAACACCACAATTAAAGTTTCAGTGGACACAAAAATGTTGATTTAAACTATAGAGAGGTTAAAAAAAATGTCGAAACTCAAAAATACTCACAAACAGGAGAAAGTGTAGTAACTTGCTTGCTAATATTGAAATGGCTGTGTCCCAGGTTGCATTTCTCTGCTGGGGATGGAGGGAGGAGCGATCGTGGAGTCCCAGATTTCAGCTTCCTCTTTGCACTACGGCATTCTGGGTCTTCAGCGCTGGGGCCCGGAATTGGCCCGACTCAACAACCAGGGCATCGTCAATGCCTGGACGTCAGCAGCCCACGACAGGAACCCCTGGATCGAGGTGGGAGAACCCGAGCACTTTAAAACCATGAGGCTGACGACCGAGAGCTGGGACGCTGACTAACACTTGTTCACTTGTTGACAACAGATTAATATGCAGAAGAAGATGCGTCTGACGGGCATCATCAGTCAGGGTGCCAGTCGCATGGGCACGTCTGAGTACATCAAGGCCTTCAAGGTGGCGAGCAGCTTCGATGGAAACGCTTATATCACTTACAGAGAGGACGGCCAACGGAGGGACAAGGTTAGAGGACCTCCCTTGTATTTAACACAAGTTACTTACGATGTTTACCAGCAGAAAGCTTCTCTTTCTTCCGATACTCGCCTAATTTCCTGTGTCCGTGGGCTGCAGGTTTTTATTGGCAACACAGATAACGACAGCACCAAGACCAACCTTTTTGACCCTCCTATCGTGGCCCAGTACATCCGCATCATCCCTGTGGTTTGCCGCAGGGCCTGCACGCTGCGCATGGAGCTGGTGGGCTGTGAACTCAATGGTAAACACACAGAAAACACCCGGTTACAATTTACTTATTGATGATTAATTATCTTGTTATTATTATGACACATTTGATGTTATTGAAAAGGAACAGACAAACTACAGTAAGTTCAAGTTAAGGCAAGTTAAAGCCTCTGTGAACTTTCCATTTTGAACATTTGTTTTTCAAAAATATAATATTCCTTGAAGCCGTCTCTTTTGTTTAACTTTCCCTCTGTCTATTGTTTTGGTGTGTTTATTTCTTCTTGCTGGGGTTACACTGAAAAGCAAATTTGACATTCGAAGACTTTATTTTAGCTACATAACGTGGCCTCCATCCAGCCGTGGTTAGACAGAATCGGAATAGTATAACAGTATTCTGTGTGTAGACCTCACTGTGCAACAGTTAAAGCAGCAATTCCAAGCACACACACGCACAGAGCGAGAAAAAAAAACACACCTCCATCTTTTTGTCCTTCTTTGAGCATGACACATTTACACAGAAACATGGTGGATGTTTACACACACTTTACACACATTACTGCATGCATTCTTCTGCTCTGTATGCCTCTTCTTGGTCAGTCTTTGGTGTAAAAATTATTTGAATCAATCACATTCTTCTGAATATTTCTTCAGATGGATGAAAGTTGAATTTAATTTATTCGGGTGTATTCTTTTATTTCTCTTTCCTCTTTCTCTTTCTGTCGCTCTGGGTTTCCCCATCCTCCCTCTTTCCGCCTCCTTTTGATTCACAGTTTATTCAAACACGGCAGGTTGCTCAGAGCCTCTGGGAATGAAGTCTCGCCTCGTCTCGGATGGGCAGCTTTCGGCCTCCAGCTCTTTCCGCACGTGGGGCATTGATACCTTCACGTGGCACCCTCAGTTTGCCCGACTGGATAAGCAGGGGAAGACAAACGCCTGGTCTCCTGCACACAACAACCACTCAGAGTGGATCCAGGTGAGGGGGGGGGGGGGGTAATGTCACTACTGGTAAAAGTGTCCTTCAAAGCCAGCAGGTGTTGCAGAGTATCATTGTCTCCTTTGTTCCTTCGCCAGGTCGATCTAGAGAAGACAAAACGACTCACAGGCATCATCACTCAGGGGGCCAAGGACTTTGGGGTGGTGCAGTTTGTGACACTGTTTAAAGTTGCCTACAGCAACGATGGAGAGTCATGGAGTATTGTGAAGCAGGAAAACACTGGCAATGATAAGGTCAGACATACTGTATGCATATGTATGTACGTCTTCATAAATGAGTCTCATTTCAATGCAGAGCCTCTTTTCTGATGCATTTTTTTGCATAAAAAGTAACACGTAAAGTTTGTAAAAAGAAGTCAAACATGTCCGCTGCCCTTTCTGTTCTCTCTTTCCCTTCATGATTGATGAGATGTATTTTATGTCTCTTGCTGGAGAAGTGGAGCCATAGGACATTTTTAGCTACAATAGCTGGACCCAGAAGATCCAATAAAACTGTAGCTTTGATGTTTTTACTGAGCGGAGAGCCGCAGCAGGCTCGTGGCATAATGATGCTGCCCGGGGGCTTCGTCTGAAAAGCTCTGAACGTCTGGGTGGGGCTGGAAAGATCTGGGTCGTAAGGTTGTCAGAAGGCAGTGCAGCTCAGTTTGATTAACAGCCCCTGATGGTCTGGTCAGTAAGACATTCAACAGATGTATTTACCAAACGTGTACATTGCAGGATGCCCACTTCCTTCCTCATCAACAGAATTGTTGCTCTTTGTGAACTGAACAAACTTAGACAGAACATGCTTTATACAATAACTTCTGCTCAATAGTTGATTGTTTTTACTTTAACCATAACCTTAACATTTATTTGCAGCTTTTCCAAGGCAACATTGACAACAACACCCACAAGAAGAATCTATTCGAGCCTCCGTTCTACGCCCGGTACGTCCGCGTCGTCCCCTGGGAGTGGCACGAGCGCATCACTCTGCGCATGGAGCTGCTGGGCTGCGATGATTAGAAACTCATCTAACAGTGCTCCATCCTCATCCAGTCGCTCCATCTCCTCAAAGCACAGCAGAGGAATAAAGCTCCCGTTGGCTGCTGGGACTCTGACACTTGTAGCACTTTCTAACTTTAATGTTTAATGTTAATAACATTGTTTTGACATTGCTCACAGAGAGTCCTGTACGAAGTAATACGTTGAATTTTAATAGCTTTGGATAAACACTAAATTTGCTCTTAGTTCATATTATTTACTCCTGATTTCAGGTTCTTGTAAGTCGGTAGACGTGATAGTAGTGCTCTTCACCTCTTCCAGTTGTACTCAAAGCTAAATTGCCAGTTTTAACCAGTTAGCAACCCCACCTTTTTGTTTTAACAGTCTGCGGAGGACAGTGACTCGAGCACGAATGACGCAGGGCCTGTGCAATAATATTTTGGCATTTCCAACAATCCTGGAAGAGGTTATGTCCAAGAGTAGAAAATGTAATCTTTCAAATTTGAACTGCAGCCCACTGATCTGTCAATCAAGTGATGGAGCTTTCGTGTTTTCTTTACATATTTCAGCAGATTTTTCCACTTCATACTTACAAATAGTTTCATTGCATTTAAATCATTTTTACAACAAATGTGAAATATGTAGAAAGACGTGTAGAAAATAAACATTGTTTTACATTCTTTTTTTATTATTATTATTCATTGTTGATCTTGAACTGCGATCATTTAATAAATATTTTTTAAAAGGAATTGTTTTTTTGCTGTCAAAGTATGACTTTGTATTTAATTTGAAGCTCTCAGAACAGAATTAAACTCAAACATTTCCAATACGAACCTGCTGCATCCTGCTTTCTTCACACACTGTCCCGACCACGATAGATATGTTGGGATTCTTCTCCACGCTGGACTACCGGGCTTTGGCCTGCTGTTTACAAGAGTAATTACACCCTGTTAAGCATTCAATTCCCTGCTAAACTCACAGTCCTGGTATGTTTGGCCCCTGGCAACAGCTTTCATCTCTATGAAATGAATACAGTGGAGGACGAAGCATCTCTAACACATCTGTCCTCACTGTTGGTGTCGATGCCTTACTGCATATATGTGTATTTCTTGCATGTATTGCACATTTTCCTATAAAAGATCACAGAGCCTCCGGGAGTAAAAAAAATACAGCTACCAGCCTCTGCAACAAACATCTGCTTTCAGAGAGTTTGGGAGTTTTCACCCAAGATATTCCTCCACAAGCAGCTGTACAACATGAGCTTAAATCTTATGGTTGGCCCTACTGTAAGAAAAATGATTCTGTAACTTGGGTTTGTGGGAGTAAAACAACTCATCTGTACTTTAAGATGGTTATTAATTCACTCAGTGCACTTAAACTGCCTTGCAGTATAAAATGTTATCACATTTGATAAAATCATATTTATTCTATACTCTAAAGTAGATTTAGCAGTCTGAATGGTTATAGGATAAATAACATGGTGTTTAGTTTGAGATTCAACTGGATACACGTTTTTCGGTAAAATGTTATTTTGGAGTTTTGTAGAATATGCATGGAAAATGCACAAAGAAAATTGAGAAAACTTCTATTTTTTTTCCATAGTCTACTTTAACTATACATGTGAGATACTGATGGATGAAATTGGGGACATCATTGTCCTCCCTTCACTCGCTGGCTGCAGAAACACCCTCAGGTATGTTCCAGTCCAACAGCTCCATCGCGGTAGTTGAGGATTACAGCCCTCTCACTCTTTACCCAAACGTTAGAATACACGTATCACTGACTGACTATAGATGCACCTGTTTCATCATCGGTAAATAAGACTGGAGGAGACTTAAAATTACGCTTTTTGTTCTTTGACCAGAAACCCACTGTGCGCTTCAGATCTTCTGCGACCTCTTGAAGAAACGGATTTGTTCCCATCTGACTTCTTCTAACTTCTGCTCCTCAACCTCAAAGCTTTTTTGGGATTCAAACCACTCAAGCAGAATATTGTTTTACGGTAAGTGAGAAAAATTTATAAATCAAATATGTTATCTTTATTCTTTATGACACGAGTCACTTTATTGGTCAATTGAGCTTCTGAAATTCGCTTTACGATTTTGTAAATGTATTAGACCTTTTGTATTTGGACTTTTTCACTGTTTTGTTCTGACGTCCAGGTATCTTACATCGAGTCAAACAATGTCCCAGGTGTTGCAATTATGGCAATAACTGAAATAGACAACCTGCAAAGCTGAAAACTATTCTGCAAATAATCAACATTTCTTTTTTTTAAATGAGCCTTTGAAAGCAGCAGTTTTGTGGTGCCAGAATGCATAAAACATTATTTGAACTACCAAATAATATAAAATGCTTAAAGTTGTTGAAGCGGCAAAGTTACAGTTTCATAAAAAATAGACAGAGCTCAGAAACATGGTGTCATACTGACCTCTACTGACACTGTATGGTCACAACATCCGAAGTTACAAATACAGCAGGTTATGCAAAAACAATGCAGTCATACAAAAGTCATTATTCCACTGTGATTTTAGGGATAAAGGAGCCAATCAGATTTCTCTTTGAGGATCAGGATTTGATGATGATCTGTTGCCTCCAAACTCTGCTGTTGTTGGGGGCTCAGCTGGTTGTCTCCCTGGCCGCCCCCACAGTCCCAAACAACTTCTTCTACCATAACTACCTCAATGGACATGGCAACAATGAAAGTATGCACAGGATACATGTTACTTTATGTAAAACACTGCAATATGTGTTCTGTTAGTCCACATTTATGTATTCTCTGCATTTCCTACAGTTCATTTCAGTGGTGTGAAGCTCCATGTGGACTCAGTTCAGCCATCAGTGTTTGCAGTCAGAGGGGGTAATGCCACCATGCAGTGCAGGTTTTGGTATGAGCCTCAGTTGAGCTCGCCAAGGGGGGTCCGGGTCAAGTGGTCCTGGCTGCCTGCTGCTGGGGGACACGAGACAGACGTGCTGTTGGCCATCGGCTCCCGCAGTCGTAGCTTTCGGGCCTTCAGGTTGTTGGAAGGACAAAATGATTCATTCATGATTTACTCTTTTCTCCATGAGCTTGTTTGTGTTTTAACTCACAGTGTGTCTGTCGGTCAGGGGCCGAGTGCAGCTCAGACAGGATTTCCCAGGAGACGCCACACTTGTGATGACTAACCTCCTGTTGAATGATACAGGAAGGTACCGCTGCGAGGTGGTGGACGGACTGGAGGACAGGAGCACTTCAGTTTATCTGGAGTTACGAGGTACAATGTGTCCATATACCATGACTTCCACTCTCATTTAACACAGACAACTTTTGTTTCTATTCAGAGATCCGGTTTAAAAATAGAGCTTTGAGTCCGTTGAGCTTTTAGCCTGTTTAAGTTTTACTTGTTTTGGGGTAAATTGGTATACATTTATATGAACTGTATATCTGAGACAAGTTATGGTCAATCCTGGGTTTTTAAGGGTTTTCTTGCTTGCTAACAATTATTCTCACTTGGTCAATTGCTTCCCTCTCTTCTGTAACATAGAAATGTAATAATGTCTGGCAATATTAGAAGTCTCATTGTTATTACTGATGCGTGTTGTAGTAGCAGTATAAAAACATATTGAAAGTAGTATATATTTAAGTTGTACAAGTATTAGTTGTAGATTCATTGAATTAAATGGAATTTTACCTCGCAGATAGTTTGACTTTGACTCAAAGACAGAAGCACAGGTGTTACTAATAACATTAATGATGGCTTTGTTCTATCCAAGTGTCCCAGTGAGGGACCTTTGAGGCCCACATACTTTGTGTAACAGTGTCCAATCAATTCCTCCACTCAGGGGTGGTGTTTCCCTACCAGCACCCTGGTAGTCATTACCACCTCAGCTTCCTGGGAGCCCAGCAGGCCTGTGAGGAGCAGGACTCCACACTGGCCACCTTCACACAGCTCTTCCAGTCCTGGAAGGAGGGCCTAAACTGGTGCAATGCAGGCTGGCTGGCCGACGGGACGGTCCAGTACCCCATCACCCGGCCCAGAGTGCCCTGCGGCGGGCACGGCCTCGCCCCGGGTGTCCGGAGCTATGGCAGACGGCACAGTCTGCACCTTCATCGCTACGATGTCTTCTGCTTCTCCTCTTCACTCCGAGGTGAGGTGGTGGGAGACCAATAACGTCACAGGTTCAAGATCTGGATTCTAGAAAAGGTTCTTTTTTCACAGCACAGTTTGACTTGTTGCAGCAGGAGAAGCACAGGTGTTACTAATTCCGTTAACGATTGCTCTCTTCAGTGTGACAGTAAGCCAGCATGCACAATTAGCCCTTTTCAGAGCAGTCAGTTTGACATGTAATTGTAGAGTAAACACAGGTGTAATTGATAATATTGATTCCGGTCCTGTTCTATAACGTGTTACAGCCATTCCAGTGAGCCAGTGTGCACAATAACAGGGCCCCGGCCCACCTAAATGGAACAGGGCCATAATTTATTTTATTGATTACACCTGTGTTTACTCTGCAACGACCTGTAAAAAATAGCAGCTGTGAAAAGGGCTGATCAGGACCCTGAAACCAAAGCAGCTAATGTCATTATTTACACCTGTGATTTTCTTGCTGTGACATGTCAAAATGTAGTGTGCAGCAGCCAACTTGAGTCTTTTAATTAACTAAAAGCTTCAAGACGTCTAACGCAAATCAATTAGTAATTCAGTTAAACTACTAGAAAAATTACTAAATGTTATATGAGCGCTAACTGTTGTATAGTTTTCTCCACTTTTCAGCCTTATTAAAAAATGAATATTAGCTTGAATATCAGCCTTATGGCATGACAGTTAAAATGAGATTAACTGCATGTAATGTTGAAGAGCTTTATCCAGCCTGCAGAAGTTTCTCTTAATGTCACAATAAATGTATTCCCTTCAAAGGGAAAGTCTACTATCTTCAGCCCCCTCACAAGATGAACCTGACTGAGGCTCAGCAGGCGTGTCAGGAGGACGGAGCGGAGGTCGCCAAAGTCGGACAACTCTACGCTGCCTGGAAGCTAAAAGGGCTGGACCACTGTGACGCCGGCTGGCTGGCTGATGGAAGCGTTCGGTATCCCATCACCAAGCCACGCAGAAACTGTGGTCCCTCTGCGCCCGGGGTGCACAGCTTTGGCTTCCCACCTCCTCAGCACAAGCACGGAGTCTACTGCTACAAGTCCTCCTCTTCTGTGGGGTCAGTTGAAAACATGCCATCACTCATCAAGTAACAAGAAAGATCTTAGTGGTCCTGAGATGTTAAACAGAAGAGAAAAAAAGCTTTTATGCAAAACAAAATTATATTTACTTTTTCAGACATTGCTCTTTTCTTTTCTTTTCTTGTGATATACTGGATCATTTTACATCCTCGTGCGTTCATCTTAGTGAGAATCTGTGGTATCTCACCACGAGTCAGATAGCAACCAGTTATTAAGCCAGCTGTTAGGTATTGAGATTTAATTGAAGTCATAAAGTCTACAAATATAACTTGTTTTTGTACAACAAATGCTTTTCCTAACCATTAAAATCCTTGTACATTAGATTCTTGTTTCTGTCTCTCCACAAAGAAATTGTACGCCCACATACACACACTTTGCAGGATCTTTATTTGCATGAAAAACAATTAACATATTTCATACTTAAACAGCAGCTTCACAGAGGTGATTTGCGAGCAGTGCTTTACAGGCTAATGTCAAACTGTGGCGTCATTTTTTCACAAATTATTGTTGCTGAAAAATAGCAAAAACATTTCCGAGTGCTACCAGGTTTCTGAATGCTAATGTATGGGCCACAAGCAGGACATTTGTTTTGATCAACGAAATACTTTTAAATTAACAAGTGAAAGAATTTATGTCATATTGCAAATCACAGCTTGCTTGTTGCAAACGCAGGAGGCATCTAGTAACAGTAATAATGCTTCAGAACTTGTAAACAATCCAGTTGCACCTTCACTGAAGACGCAGTGGGCTAGCAACAAAATACTGACGAAAAATATTCCAGGATTTGTCTGCAATAAAAGAAAAATTAAAGGCAAGATACTGAAACTCTACTTCTTACAATTCTTTCAATAAAACGTAACAAACAGGAAACACTCATTTGTTGATGTGCGTGTAAACCCTTTCTAGTCAAACTCGGCTTCGAAGAGGAGTCTCTCGATTTTCATCCTGACCTCTGCCTTTTTCTGCGGGGACAACTTTTTGAACATTTTCACAAGGTTCATGAAGTAGAATTCATCGCAGTCCTGCGGCTTTTCACTGTTTGTCTGCACAGTTTGGACAACGACAGGAGTCACTCGCTGGCTGCCGCTCGCTCCTCGGCTGTGTTGGTGGTCCCGATCTGTGATGACGGTTAGATCGTCACCGTCATCGCAGCTTTCCTGTGAGGACAAAGGAGAACAAAATAATATGTATGGTGTCCGATGACAGTGATTTAACTTTAAGGTGGCATAATGCACAGTTTGTGACAGAGAAAACATCCAAAGCTGGCTAAAAAGGTTTGGTTCACATTAGCATTTAACGAACATTTAAAACATTTGCAATTGAAAAAAAAATGTCTCCTCTTAGATTTTGACATTCAAGTCTATTTAATCGATTATGAAGTGTTTTACGATAAGACGGATTTGTTTTTCTCAAGAAATCCTTGACAAACGTAGACTCCCTCCTTCTGCAGCTGATGACTTCACATACAGGACGTTGATTGTCCTTTACACCCCATCACATGCAACTTATGATGCCAAAAAAGGTCCTGAAGAACAACGGAGTTACAGACGTAATGAATCCAAAAGACACCGCAAGATCACAAATTACAAAATGTGATGTTTTGGCACAAGTGCAGGCTGGTTGTAGAGTCAACAGGCGCAACGGTTCTGCTTCCATTCAGTAATTAAAATACAAAAGTTGGTTTAAAAAAGATGTTGCCGACAGTCAAAAGTGACGTGGGAAAGCTAGAAAAAGCTCTGTTCATTCACGGAGAAGAAAAGGAGGAACTTCATTCATACCCAAGATCATCAGAAAACTTAACTGTTAAATGTAAAGTGCATCATACATGGTCACAGGCTTACTATGTCACATGAAAGGATGTCATCCTTTGCAGGGGAGGTTGATCCTTTGGTGTGTAGTTGGGATGATTGTGGGTCTCTCTCCTGTAGATCCTGTAGGCAGCGTAGCACATGCTTGTTGAGATCTTGTTTCCTTATCCGCGTGGCTGGGCAGTACAAACAGTGGTAGTGTGGTTGATTCCTGCACTCCAGCCTGCATCTGTGGATTGTGTACCCTGAAATATACAAACAACACATTGTATTATGAATCAATTAGGGATTCATTAACTTTGCTGACACTGTCAAGTAAATCACAAAAATGAAATATGACTTTACCTTGAAGATGAATGCTTTTCTTTAGATGCTTGTCTAAGTGATGCCTGGCTCTGGAGTAGTTGGTCGGTTCGAAGGAAGACGGTAAACAAAATGGACAATGAAATTTGGCAGGATGGCAGCAATTCTTGCATTTTTGCAGAGGAGGAGTGGATAATCCCTTGTGGATAGATATGTGGAGCTGAAACAGATTAAAGAAAGTCATTAGTAATAAACAGCCTCAGACGTATCAACTGTCCTTTCACTACTTAATAACGTCAACTACAACAGTCTTGTTGTCTGTTCTCATGTAATGTATGTTAAGTGATGTGAACGTGTGCAAAAGGACAGGAAAAGTTGGCTCAAACTACAAACGTAGTTTACCATTTAAAGTTTAAACTGTGATATTCAAGACACCTAACGCAAAGAAGCGTCAACAGAGCAATTTTCATTTACATCTGAAGTTCCTATTTAGTCGGAGTCTTATTTCAACAGGATTTGCAAGGTAGCTAGCTAGACAATTAGCTAATAGCTTGGCAAGTCAAGAAGACAACTTCAGGTATTTAATTTTAGTCTACTAACCAACGTTACATAACGGTCACACGTGACTTAATTGTTATGATTATAAAGAGTCAGTAATCATTGTCGTTCTTCGATTTACTTACTTTTATGTCTCGGTGTCTGTTCATCTTTTAAATTCTTCTTCTTCGTCTTCTTCTTTATTGGTGGCGCAGGCGCACTACCGCCGCCTACTGGAGTGAATGGAAAATGAACGTAATCTTGAAAGTTTCCTAGAAAGGAAATAAATAAAGGGAAATACTTTTCCATATATTTAGCTTACTTTGGTGCTGATAATAGTTTACTAGTTCCACAGGTAAAGGTGTATTTTGTTTACCTATCAGGGGCTCAGTGTGTCCCATCCTCACATGGTTAAATACTGTTTTTAAACACACACCTTCCTTTACTGCTCTTATATCAGGTGTACAGAGTTGAAGATGACCCCCTCCTTTGTAATGTTTCTAAATGTTGAATTTACCTGTTTTTTAAAAGTCCACCTCCTCGTTTCCCTTCAGACACATGAGCAGGAACAAAATACACATCTTGTTGTATTGGAGGAAATCACATGAAAAGCTTTAAAACAGAATATCTTTGTATTGCAATTAAAGGTTAACCTGTCTCTTAAGAAGAAAACAGAGGCAGACTGAAACACTTTAACCTCACAATCTATTTTTTGTATTTTACACAAGAAACTGAAGAAGCAGCCACAGTTTTCACTTGTTTTTAGATTTGGCTCTCACATACATTGTTTTTTTCTATCAGAAATATTTTTTTTAATCATTGATCATCATTTACTCCAGGAAATCAAAAAGTTGTCCCGCTTGCAAATGCATGTACCTTGAATATTTCTTCTTTGTACATGTGTTTATTATGTTTGTACGTTATTTAAACACTCTAGAAAAACAGAGAACACATTATTATCTTCTACTTGGGTTCAATGTCACTTCCTAGAAAGCCTTTGGAGTTGTTTCAAAGTATTTTCTTCACTGTTATTCTGCTCACATGCTCGTATTTGTTAATGTGTGTGACAAAAAAACAGTCCATCCCTACTGGGTGTGTCTCAAAGAGGGAAAAACTTCAACTATTCAATAATTCTTGCACTTTTTGCGTGTGTGTGTGTGTACGTCTACGTCTACGTCTACCGGTCTAAACAGAGAGAGACAGAACAAACAGGACCAAAACTTCTCAAACTGAGGTCTGATCACAGCCAGCAGATGGCAGCCAGCTGTTTGGAAAGGTTTGACTCAACAATAAGAGCAGAACAAAATGTGCAGAAACTATCAAACTGTATTAACTCTCACAGTCATATCAAAAGTTCACAACATTTTAAGGATTCATTACGCAAACAGCACTTGCATACTCCTCGATTTTATGTGATCCACCAACTGTATCACACGCCGGATTGGACGGTAGATTTCATATTTCCACGAATTCACTGTGAATGAGCTGCAGTCATGCAGAAAATCTGGCATTTATGGAATACAATCAGGTTAAATGTGAAGAATGCCGGATGACACAAATGTGACTGCTTGAAAAGATGTGAGGTGAAATGTGACAGCTGAACAGTGGAGAGGGGGACACACTGTGGACATAGTGTACAGTCAGAAGTCAGTTCACACACCTCGCAGGTCTCAGGTTTATGAGACATTCATATGTGGGCTGCGCAGCTGATTCAGAAACTCAGGTCTTCATGTCAGGAAACACTGCGGCGAAATAAAAACAGCCACAGCTGAATTTCCACTGAATGGACCATTTAGATATATGACACAAAGTGTCCATACAGACAGACTTAACATCTGCATTACATGCTGGGGAGAAACACTGAGCTATTACGCACAACACTAGAAATAGACAATAGACAATAAAGCCACAACTACTAAAATTCATCGAGAAGAAGCCGACTCATGCTCTGCCCTCCACACCCGTGACTGAAAGTGTAACACAATATTTGTGTGAGTGGACACACAAATGAAGACTTGTATTAAACTCACCGCGCATTCGCGTGGAAAAAAAAAGACATTATGATGGAAAAGAAAAACAGCAGACCACGTCATTTTACAGCTACGTTAAAATGTGTTTTATTGCCACTAAATTTACCAAAACTGGAACAAAATGAAAAGCATGTGAGCAAATATCAGACTTGCAAATACAATGTTTAGATTTACATATAAAGCACTTTTTGCTCAATCTTGCATACACGTTATTAGTATTTCAATAACATTGTGTTGATTTTTACATTTAATTATTCATTTTCTTCTGGCATGTTGAGGCCGGTGGTAGAATTTACCATGAATGTTTTTCCATACTTGTTACTTTATTGTACTTGCCGTTTTATGTAATTTTGTACTTATACCAAGATACTCCACTATATTTCAGAGATAATTAATGCAATACCTGATTGTATCTGAACTGATTGTTTTTTTATAAAACACATAATCAGGTTATAGAATATGATCAAAATATCCAGCATTCTATAAAGTAATTAAAATGCTCTCCACCTCGTCCAACTCACACTGAAATACTGCGTCCACGTTGATGCATCAGCATTAATAATGCAATTTTAATTTTAGTACAACACTGATTCTTTTAAGTTAAGTCCATTTTGATGTTGATACTTCCATCCAAGTTGCAAGACCATAACTTGAATCTGTGTATTTTTACATTGTGTTATTTCTACAGTACTTTTACTTGAGTAAAGGATCTGAGTATGTCTTCCACCACTGGTTTAGTGCATGGGTTGTATCAGAAATTGTACTTGATACAAGTGTGGATTGTAGGCTATCTCTCACCAACTATACAGCTGCTGAATATCCATCATCAGAACAGTCATTTGATATTCTAGATATTCAATTAGCTATTGACGCCATCAGACACTGTTGAGCTACAAATGTGCAAACTAAATCTGCTTTGTTCAAACTTAAAGGACACATCTAATCTGATCAGTCCCAGGTTTCCAATTAACTGAAATGTTGTGATAGGATCAGGGGTGAGTTGTGAGTATCAAGCAGACAACAGAAGCTTAAATTAAATCATCAGATCACAGGAGTTACCAAAAATGAGGATTCATAGAAAAGGGTTTCTTCACCAACTGCGTGATAAACATGATTTAGGCCAAATGTGTTGCGCTTTCGGAAATATAATCTCTCAGTCACAGTTTAAAGGTGATGGTGTTCTCATTGTATCACGTAGTAGTCAAATGAGAAGGCTGGAAAAGTTTTTTTGGGAAAAAGTTCATCTGGCTTGTGATCCTGTAGCCTATTTATCAACTAAAAATAAGCCTATTTATTCATTTATTCAAAGTTTATTCATCACCGCTTGACCACCTTGAAACATTATATCAGTTTAAAACCATGATTATAAAGCTTTTGTGCAATAAATTGTTATAAACTTCAAGAAATCCAATACAATCTCCTCCAAATTGGCAGAATGAAGTCAAACTATGAATAGAAATCTTACAAACTGAACTGAATTCCACTTCTCTCGGCGACTTCCTCCTCATAACTGAGGTTCTCGAGGTGTAAACCCCAACATAAATAATATTTTGGTGCAACCTCAGAAAACTGTGTCATGGAGTTGGTTGAGAAGTTTCTAAACTAAACAGAGAGAGGTCAGCTGCAGGCTGGTGAAATAAACACCACAGCAATGTGAGTGTGTCAAGAGTTGTTTTTTGTTTGTGTCTCTGATTCTGACACCAATATGAGCTGCTTTCATTGTGTGTATTGGTGTTAAGCGAGTACAGCTGATAACACTGATAAATGCAACTAGGCTGACATGGAAAATGAATAAGGGGGAAACACTGACAGGTCATTGGCACCACGCCCACAATGCAAAGTTGCCCTACAATTAACATGTGTCAAACATGTTTTTCTTCTTTATGGTGATTTTATTTTATGTCCAGGTGGAGTACGGATGATATTCTATTTTAAGAGGAAAACGGTCTCGTCATCTATTCTAGTCTTGGTAACAATCAAAGATTCAGTGATGTGTAAAACTCAAGTAGAGGTGGCACCAACACAATTTTAAAATACTATAGAGGACACAAAGTTAAGGGTAAAGATTTTTTGCTCCAGAGTGTATTTTTAACAGAAACTACTTTAAGTACAATTTTGAGGTATTTGGATTTCCACTTTATACTTCTACTCCACTACATTTTGGAGGCAAACATTGTACTTTTTTCAAAAATCTATAAATAAATTATGATTTTTGTATTATTAGTATAGATTAAATACCCAGCAGTAGAGTAATTAAAAATAACTCCAAATTTACCAGCTACAAAATTAAAGTGATGACCAAAATAATGCATCAATAATTATAATGCAATAATGTAATACATATTTTTCTCAAATAAGCCATTTTGCATTTCGCTTTTGGTATATTAAGGAATATGTTTATGCAAATACGTTTGAACTTTTACTGAAGCATAATTTTGAATGTAGAACTTTTACTTTTAACAGAGTATGTCTACACTGTGGTATTACTACTTTTACTTTAGTGGTACATCGGAGTACCACTTTCTACTTTTGTTTTTTTGCACTTTTATTTTTCACTTATTGTATAAAAGCAAACAGACTACATCATGGGGTTTTAGGTTAGAAGGTGTGAAGTGGGCGTAGGGAGGAAGGGGGTGGGGCTACAGTAACACTCGCTCCTGATTGGCTGTTGTGGGCTTTCTGTGCGGGTCGAAGGTTGTTTAAAGCCAATCACGTCGCCTCTCCTCATTATGTAGCTACAACGAGCTTAACGGCCCTCTCTCGGTGGAACACCGCGTCCGGGTGACACCTCGTCTCGTCTCTGCTCTCGCCTTACTCACTTAACTTAAGTGCCATGGAGGAATCAAGTAGTTGACGTTTCCTGTAACCTTCTCTTTTTAAGCTTTCTTCCCGTCTGATCACTGTGGTCCTGAACCGGTTTACTGACGTTTTGAACTCTCAAATGACACTTTTTTTGTAACGAGCTTTGACCATCCGAAATCATGAAGTACATCATCGGCATCGGCGGGTGAGTTGAATGAATGAAGCTAGCTAAGCTATCAGGCTAAGCTAAGCTGCTAGGTGTTGGAAGCCCGGCACACGTGGAGAGAGGGCGCTCATTTCTGTAACGTTAGACCCTCAACGCTAATCCTTTCTAGCAATGCCTGTCAATAAATAGAGCTAAAGCTAACTGTTCCTGACATGTAATAGAGATGACCAAATCCGCCATTTGTTCCGTTAAAACACCCATTTTTACATGTGACGTTAGATAACGACACCTAAAATCTATTTAAAGTGTACATTTTGTGGTCGCATGCTACAAACTGCTCTGCATGGCTTTTTATGGTAAAAAACAGTTTGTTTTATTGTGGAAATAACTAAAAATGTATCTAATGTGTAATTGCATATATTTAACATGCATTAGCTGCCATGTTGAATGTAGGCTATAACTGCACTTCCTAAAATGGATGTGCCAGATTCAATGTCTACGGTGATGGTCAAACGTTAATCATTAATCTGTCAGGTTATCAGATGACAATGGCTCCCATTGTCAACTATTCATTCTATCTTTATTGCTTTGTTTCATTCAGTGTAACCAATGGAGGGAAAACCACCCTCACCAACAGGTTGATCAAGAACCTGCCCAACTGTTGTGTGGTACATCAGGATGACTTCTTCAAGGTGAGCCACATGCACACACACCTCTTTGAATTGTGGGGTAAAGTTAACCAAAGGGATCACTCTGAGTAACAAGTCGGTGGGGTGTTTACACTTACCTGTTTTGACCGAGTGAGTAAAAACACTGTCGGAGCCTTCCATATAGCAGAGTGTAGCTGTAGTGGAATGTACCGTGGTACATCTTATCAATGTATGTTTCAGCCCCAAGATCAGATTGAAGTTGGTGAAGATGGCTTTAAGCAGTACGATGGTAAGCCTGGGTTTTTATGAATGGATTTGTGTGTCTGTGTGCGTTTGTCTTGTACGTCTGTTGCTGTGACGCTTTGTTCTATTTTTAATCTGCATACAATATAGACTAAGTTGAAGACTGTTTCTGACAATTTTTTTTCTTTGCAATTTTCTATACATTTCTTCCTCCATCCTCTCTCCCCGCCTTTTGCTTTTCAGTCCTTGCTGCCCTGGACATGAACGCCATGATGAGTACCATCTATGCATGGCTGGACAACCCGGTGAAGTTTGAGAAGTCTCACGGCGTCAATAACACCCTGGATACTGAGATTGTCCCAAAGTCTGACGATAAGGATGAGGAGGAGTCTCACATCCTTATTGTGGAGGGCTTTTTGCTTTACACCTACAGGTAAAAACGTGTGCTCTTTACGTCACCGTTGAGTGTTTCTCACTGTAAAAGGAATGCAACCAGCCAGCCTTGACATTAATTTGTCTCTTCCCTCGCAGACCTTTGATCGATGTGCTCAACCAATGTTACTTTATTTCCATCCCACATGAAGAATGCAAAAAGAGGAGGTGGTAAGTGCCTCAGTGTTCAGACGCTGTTCTTAACTGGTGTTTATAGTCTGGTCTGCTGTCTTTATTACCGTTCTGTAATTGTTGTTGTGTGTCTCTCTGCAGCTCTAGGAACTACACGGTGCCAGACCCCCCCGGCCTATTCGATGGCCATGTCTGGCCCATGTATTTGAAACACAAGAACATCATGGAGTCATCAGATGTTGACGTCTGTAAGTTAGTGCATTTTTGGAATAATCACTACTTTGTCATTTACAGACAAAGTTTATCCTATTGCTTTTAAATGTGTTTGCTATTACAGTGCAGCTAGATGGAACCAAGTCAAAGGAACAACTGTTCAACTTTGTCTACGGCAACATCCTGAATAACATCCAGAAGTCTTTTTAACAAACAAAGGTAACTTGATCATCAGACTTCACTGTAACATAATCTTTGTGTCCAAATGTGAGATTCTGACGTGTTTGTTTTTTTTTTCTTTCTGTATTGCAGGTCATACGATCGGCTAAAAGGAGCATGTAATCCGCCTGCAAGCAGAACACCGCCTTGCCTTAAGTTTCTACCTGGCAGCTCATTTAGCTGACTGCTCTGATTTTTTGTAAATGTTTAGCTGATGGCATTAAATGCTGGCATGTTTTTATACCAACCATATTTATTGCTTTGTTACAGCCCACGGTCAAAAGAGAGTTGATGGATATGTTCAGAGGACAGTTGCACTTCTATGTCAATAAATACTCCTCCTGCTAACTCTGTGCTCTTCTGGTTATTTTAAGGGGAATGATAAGCTCTTACTCTGAAGGTAGTACAAAGTGGAACCCCCCCCCCCCCCCCCCCCAAAAAAAAAAGCAATAAAGAATTGAGTCTTTGCAGGTAAAGTCCAAATTTGTAAATGTTTTAAAAATATAGTCCCTACTTCAACACTTGTAGCTGCTAAGTTGAGCTCAGTGAGCAGACGGCTTTCACTATCTCGCTCACAGGCAACAGTTGGTGTGAGTGATAAGGAGTCACAAGGCTGAACCTCGTGACTTCAGGTCTGGAGCACAACCCTTATCTAAATGCAGACTCACTTGGGCTATTTCTCTAGAAGTGTTTACTTAAGAACTTATACGTCAAAGGAACCTTGGTTTCACAGAGTAAGGGCCCTTTGTAATGATGCAGATAACATCAATAAGTTGATGTGTATGCATGATTTTACATGTGTTTTTTTAAATTTTATTTAATAAGGTACAGCCAGTTGGTAATGACATTGGGCAGTGTTGGTCACATGCAGTATGTGATGAACAGGTTTTTATTTTTTTTATTCCACAAACCCATAACAGCCTGGTATACCTTGGTTTGTTTGCTTTAAACAAGACCAAGCTGTCCTGATCTTTTGGAATGGAAAGTAGCAGACCATCCCTTAGTGCAAAGTGGGGAAAAAGATGGTGGACAAATAAATTTCACTTCCAGACCAATATTTCTTTTTTTGAGTGAATGTCTTAAGAGCAGTGGTTTCATATGTTAAGGAATTTATTTTAAAAGATCTCTCCAGCTGCAATAAATAAGCTCAACCGTTGAGTCAGATTCTCCATTAAAGCTGTGGTACTCTTGTTTGCAAACACTGCTACTGTAAATGTGTTATTGTAGCCACAAATATACTATTTATATGTATATTCTTATCTATTTAATCTGTGTATATACACAATATGGAGTTATTAAAGCTAAAGACACATTTTTCATCTTTGCATAAGTAGAGAGCTCTTTACCAACTAGAGCAGTTATGCAATGCTTTATTAATGCACGAGGCACATGCATTATTATTGTGCATATGTGCCAGTACAGCTTTTATTTTCCTGAAATGGAAAAATACAGCTGGTGAAGTCTAAATCTAACATCCACAGAAGTCATGGGTGTGTCAGGCCCCTCTGAGGAAGGGAAATCACTTTCATGCTGGCCGTTCTTCCCTCTAAAAGCACACATTATGTAATGTTACTATAGACATGTATGTACAGAGGTCAGAGCAGTACGGAAGTTGGGGGGAAGAACAACTCTTGACCCACTTACGAGCAGCTGTTTTTTCCCTCCTGCATGACGGTTCTTGCTATGTTATGTATTCGTTTTAGTCAATCCAACTGTTCTTTTAATCATTCAACTTAACTGCCTTTGAAAATAAACCATAATCATTTCAGATGTATTGTATCATAAATGTGCAATATTTGAAATTTGGAGCATTTTGATTGCCTCTCAATGGCTCTCAACATGGCAACCGCTGACCGGACATCTTGTAGCTAAAGGTGCTAACGATGCTAACATGCTCATGTTTACCTGAGAGGGATGCGCAAGGTGGGTGCTACTCCTCCGTAACGACGCCATCAGTCAGGACGACTTCATCAGCTTTAACTGCCATATGAGCGCAGAGCAGAGCAGCGTCCGTGAGCTAGCCAGTGGGGCACGCCCACATGCAAACAACATGCACTAAATATATGCATGGCCGTCCCGGCTATGAAATCAAAGCAAGGAGAGGATTGCATAACAACACACAGAGGGAGAGCTGCTTTGTTCATGTTCTAAATCCTGCATGTTACACCTTTAAATCTGTTTCCATTTAACAGACTGTTTTCCCTCTGCTGAGTCATTCTAGAATAAACCAATCCTCACATGTTGATATTACACTGCATGCATGCAGGACAAATGGAGGTCTGACAAAAAGAGCAGGTGTTGTATTATTCAGAGCACAAAGCAGCTCGTACAGCTTTCTCTAGTTCCAGACAGACTGCGTGATTGTTGACACATCGGTGTCTCTGCAGCAACAGCATGGACACACACACACACACGCAGACATGCAGTCAGCTGAAAAAAGTGTTTCTTCAAAGCACTTTTTTAGTTATTTAGTTACAGTTTATAATTGAGGCTTCATTGTCACATTCATGCAGTTCTGTTGCCAATGTCCACATCTAGTCCACATCTAGTAGACATATCCATCAGCTATCAAACTGTAAGGCCTGGGTTCGATGTAACAGGTCAAGGCTTGTTGTATGGATTGAGTTTGCATACTTTAGACCACCAGTGTATCAAGGGGAGAGAGAGAGAGAGAGAGAGATAGTGAGTGGGGGATCCTATTACGATCCTCGTCATCTTGGGAATTTACTGCAGCCTACTTTAGTTTCAAGCAGGACAAACACTAAAATACTTCATCCCATTTGTTAACAACACTGGTTTTATCTTGGATCAAACTTTTCAAGTCAAAGTTTCCCGTTGTGTTCATTTTTCCCAGGTCACAAACAGATATATCAGTTTTTTGAGTGTGCAAAAGCGGGTATTATGTGAGCTGACGTCCTTATGTGCCCAGACATTTTAACAGCAACTCATAATATGCTTAATGTCTGTGGCAGAAATCATTTGGAGATGGTGTTAATTTACTTAAAGGGTAGCTAACTCATTTTAAGATGGGTGTTACTTCACAACGTGTGCAAGCATGGTCGGACGTGAATGTGAGAGATAAGACGTTATGTAACCTCGACTAGCTGCTGGCCTGGCCTCCCCTGAAAAACAGATTATGGCTGCATCTGTTCTACTCTACTTAGATACTTCACCTTGTCTTACCAGGGAATGACTCAAGATGTTAAAGGTAAAATAGCACTTTTTCAATAAAGTGGGTCCTAGTTTACGTAAACAAGGTTACTGTGAACTTATTGTCCCCAGATACAATACTTCATGATTGAATGGCACGGTGGTGATCGAGGACATCGTCTCCTGACACCCGTAGCCTCTGGACTACCACGAACCCTGCAGTTTTCTAAACCGCTCCGACCACCACACTGGCATGAGGGCTGCAGAACTGGCTCTTACTGGCTCTTGTTTGTGTATGTGTGTGTCTGTCTGTCTGCATGGGTGTCTGCGCTGCACCCGACTCACACCTCTCCTTAGTGCATCCAAAAATGCAGGAGGAAGCAACAGTCTGCTGTGGTTGACTCAAATAGAGACCATATAAACAACACTATAATCCTCGCTTCAGACCTCTAACTCCATACAGTTAAGGTTTCGATTATCACTTCTCCACCTCACACAGGTCAGACAGGACACGGCCGTGCAACCACTAACCGTCCTGGTAGCAGAGGTGACTGTGACTCTGTGGGCGCTTGTCTGAATCTCTTTGTCTCGCTCACAGCTTTGCAATGTGCCCTTTAACATATGTCCTCCTGTTTTCTTCTATTACCCGACCAGAGAAAACAACAAGGACAGAGCACACTCATTTAATCAAATCATCCTTTCCCTCCACCACAACCACGCTGCTCTTCAAAGCCTCCTCTTCAGCCAACAAGTTTGTTTTCTATATTTACTGCTTTTACTACAGTCTAAGAGGAGCCCATGAAACCAGCCATGGGTGCCATACAACCTCTTGTGACGATTGGGGATGTTGTGTGGACTTGTTTTTGAAAATGTGGCGCTCTAAAGCCGACACGGCCGTGTTGCTGAGCACCTGCTGAGCACCTGTGGGTGCTCAGGTGCTCAGCACCTGAGCACCTGAGCACCAGCCTTTCACCTACTGTGGGTCACTGGCTCTGTCTGTGTTTACGCAGAGTGGAACTGTCCTGACCGCAGTGCAGACACAACAAGAGCCTTCTGTAACCCATACGTGGCATTAGACACTTACATTGTACACACTTCACTGCTGTTGCTGCAGCACAGAGGTGGTGGAAGAATTATTTGGATCCTTTACTTTAATTTAAAAATATCCAGTCAAGGGCATTCACGTTTTTTACTTAAATAAAGTTACGTAAGCATCCTAAGGTCACTGTTCTGAGAGTACACACTTTGTGTTTACAAAGGCTGTATTCCATTCTATGTATTATTACTACTGAGCCATTAATATTAATATATAAAAATCAATTTCGAACTCCAGGAGCTCTGGAAGCTGCAGGCTCACTGTGTCAGTTTGATTTGATTGAAAATGTGTTTGAATATGCAACACTGACTGACATACTATCTGACATAAGGGCTGAAAGGTGGGTCTTACTTTATGATATACTTTTTACTATTTTGTTACGTACGAATACACAAAAGCACAATAAACAAACTTGAGGCCCTCCTTGAATCACAGTGCAAGTATACTGTTGCTATTAAAGTAGTCGTGTATTTCCATGTTCAGCCACGTTATAGTATTATGCCACATTTCAGAGTGAAATATTGTTACAGCTGAGGTTGATAGTTATTTTCCAAATTAAGATCGGACATAAAACAACATATGACAAACTTAAAATGCAATATGTTATTTAAGATGGAACCAGGGGATCTATAGTTGAAGTTCAAAGAGATATAATTATCATCGAATTAAGATATTTCAAACATAAAAAGGAAACAGGGAAAGGTAAAAAAAACAAATGATACTGACTTTTTTTCTCTCCAATTATTTATCCCACAACCCCTCAGGTGTATCATGTGACCAGTTAAAGGTGGCTGCACCCCTCTGGAGTAAAAAAAAACCTAAATGTGTATAAACTAGCTCCATGTTAAGATGGAGCTATTTATTCATCGTCAGGTTGTGTTATTCTACAACAGTATATGCTATATTATTTAGTTTATTTATTATTTTAAGTTGATCATGTGTTTTGTTTGCAAAGCACCAATATACGTATAACTGTCAGATGAAGTCAGAGTAAGATGAAGAATATCTGCTTCTGAAATGAAGTGGAGTAAACATAGCGTAAAAACACTGGGTGAAAAATATCTCAAAACTGTACTTGGGTTAATGTATTACTTCCTATCATATCTAAATGCATCGAAAATTATTGTTTTGAAAAGTAGTGGTGGTTACATAGTACACACATATGCTTAAATAGCTCCTGCGTACCATCTGTTGAGTCACAGAAACCTAATTACTAATGTTCTCCATGCCCTCTTAGCCAGACCTACGTATGTAGTTATATAAGACCTGCTTGAGATGGGAAAGTAACCTCATTCACTGTTACTTTGGTCAGAAACACCACAAAGAGATATGTTTTCCAGAGCCTTCAAACCAGCTCTTCACGCGGTACAAGGCGTGCATGAATAGCCAACTACCACGCCAACCAAATGGTAAAACCTGAGGGAAATAATAACATGATGCAATCATCCTCAGTGTGGGCCCGAGGACCATATCCTGTTATGTTGGGTCTGGGTGAGGCCTGGTACTGCCTGTCTGAAGCAGACCGCAGCCTCCCACTCCTCACCCGTCTGGATCTCTGTTTACTTAGACAGGAAGGCCGTCCGCTATACAACATCATCATCTGCTGCTGCTCCATGTCTGTGACTCGCTTGTGGTTTTGGCGAAAAGAGGGGGTTTGTGTTTTCCCCGACGGCCAAGTTTCTAAAAGTAGAGACAAGTAAAAACCAAATGCTTGGAGGAGTAGAGAGCCCAGCCTCGGAAACCACTGCGTCTCTGAGCCGTCTACCTCTGAGGCCTCGTACGCCCACTCCTCCTGGAAAAACAGAGCCCTATTCAATTAGGATGAACTAATCATGAGCAGATCCTGGCAGACATTCAGTTGGTAAAATATTACAAAGTGTGAAAACTCACAACACTGAATGATGTGGTCTGTTGGAGTAAAAGTCATTTTATCGGCGCACTGTGTAGGATTTAGTGGCATCTAGTGGTGAGGTTGCAGATTGCAACCGAGATTGTAAACTTCGCTCACTTCTCTCTTTCCAAGCCTGTCGGAGAAGTTCAGAGGCCTTCCGGTAACGTAAAACTGCAAAAGTGTTTCACTAGAGCCAGTGTTTGGTTTGTCTGTTCTGGGCTGCTGTAGAAACATGGCGGTGCAACATATAGCGGACTCTTTATGCAGATAGAAATTAATTCTAAGGTAAAAAAACAACGATTCTTAGTTTTAGGTCATTATACACTTGAAAACATAGTTATGAATATTATAATCAATTTTTGCCAATAAATCACCCCAATTATTTTCACTTTTCCTTCAAATTGAATAAATAAAAGAATGATTAATAACGCATGACGATTATTTCTTTCTCAGATTTTTAAATATTCACTGGATCACTGGTTAATGGCCAGATGTAGTTTTCACATTGGCTTTGTAAAAATTATTTAATTAATTGTTTTTTTATTTTCCCCCCCAGCAAAAGTCTTTCTGCATGGGACCTGAAGCAGAACTTTATTTGTCATTCACAAATTTAAATCACCTAACCGTCACAATACAGCGATGAAAGGGAATCTGCTCATTTAATGCTAGTTTCTGGTAAAAAAAAAAAAAAAAATACATTAAAAGTGCTATAATAACCCAAAAGATAATTTTGACTTAATAACTGATTCAATAATATTACACCAGCAAGATTTCTCTTTTTGTCTTTTGGAATATTTTTACCTCCAATGAGCCGCTGACCAACCGCCATACATGACAGACCCAAGCACAACCTCTATCCTTTTTCTGGTCTGCACATCACACTGACCCAGTTTCATAAAAACAACAACAATCAGTGTTGCATAAGGCATTCATATATGGAACCACAGTGTTTACACATACACAGAAGAAACTGTCAAACAAAACCCAAAGTCAAGGTACTGAAAACTATATTCAAAGTGTGGTTTCCACTGCACGGACTCACTTTCATCAGGTGGCCCCTCTCCTGAGTCTGGACCCCTTCGTGGCCACACTGTGGTGCAGTTTCCGCTCCAAGAAGAGCCAGGCGGAGGGTGCGCCAAGCCATGTTGGTTTGGACTGAGTTTCCTGCTGTAGTAGTGAGTATAAAATTAGAGTTTTATGTGAATAGCAGGGGGAGTGACAGACGCATGATTGTGTCGGGATAGAGAGGAATGTGACCTACTTTTCTGTCAACAAACGCGTTTGTGGCTAGTATGTGATGATGGTGACAAAAATGTGTGTGAAAAGAGACAAAGGTGGTTGAAAACATCTGTCTACTGTTTACCAACTCAGTGACAATTCAAGCTTCATGAAGGAAAAGCTGAGGCTGATTTGGGAACCAACATGGCACAAGAGTCAGTCCTGCTGCTCCGTTCTTCAACTACATTCACTGTGGCGCCCAAGGTGGTCAGGTAATCTGGCCCTGATTAGAAACATATGATAGAACAGCAGAGAGTGAGGTTTGTGAAGTACTAGTTTACATCCTAAATGTTTGTGGACAGAGACTCTGCAGGTGCTCATTAAAACCCAACAACACACAGGATGAACTCACATCAGATATTTCTCTCTGGTTGGTAGGTGTGCTAATCAGTAACATCAGCTGGTGCAGAAATGTTTAAGCAGTGAAATAAAATAAAAACCTGCAGAAATTCAGCCTTCCATGGAGCACCTTTGCCCACCACAGATTAAGATCCGGTGAATTTATTTCTGGTCTCTGCTGACACCTGGTGGACTGAGATGCTTAACAGAGTTCACGTAGTCCATCAATGTGCACAAGAGGCCTTACTTTTAGAACATACTGCAGCTCCCCTTACAAAGTATGTACTGTAGCATGCAGTATACAATTGGGACATACATGCACCTTAGACTTTGACCCTCTTGCTCATAGATCTGCTGACACAAAGGATTGTGGGTCAGATTAGCCAAAAAAGTAGGCTGGCTTGCTTACTGCAAAAATGCAAACAGGTGTACTGTAACGTCTTAGTATATTTGGCGAACTGCATTGTATGGAAGCCCATCCCCGCCACCAAAAAATAAAAAAATCCACCCCAAAAGACAAAAAAAAAAAAAATACTTTAATCTTTTTTTTTCTTTTTAGTTTTGGTGCAGGGAATGGGCTTCCATACATTTGACATACTATGTACTGGTAAATACTTAATCTTTTTCTGGAATACTAAATAGTATGGTAGTATGAGTATTGGAACGCACAGCATAGACATGACGACGTGACTCTCCTACACGTGCACACACACACTTCAGAACCCATTTTACATTACAAATGTGTGCATCTGTGACAAACAGCCCTACAGCAGGTACTCATCCTCACACATACTAAAACCAGTTTGTGTTGCCTTTATTATTAATCGTACAAACAAACAAAGTTCCAGGCGGGAGTAGTGCATAGAAGCCTCTCGAAAAGATCTGCTAAACAGATTTACAGATGCTGTGTATGACGAGGGGCAAAGTTTGGTGCACATTGTCATCCACTCTCATATCACCTGAACCCCAGAAACACATTCAGTTGAATTTAGTGCAGACCAATTTAAATAAGATATCTGTTATATAACATTCAACACCAACAGGAATCACATATATTAACACTTCATCTAACAGCAAACCCATTGATTCTCCTCCTTGTCATTGTCCGACGGCTGCAAAAGTGTCTTTGAGTAATTTGTTCCACTCTCAGGGAAGATCTGGAGTCTGTGTCTCATCAGAGGTTGATCGTGGGAAGTACCAGCATTTGATGATTTAGTCCATGTCTTTGGTTTTTTTGGCCAATGTCCGACATAAAGGATCACACCAGAATATTTGCACGTTTTGGCCCATTTACTAAAAATCACATATACTGTCGATTAAGTGGACCATTTCCCAAAGCACATTACTCTACTCTTATTAGTCTTAAAGATTCTGGACTGGAATTATTTTAAATCCATTTCTTTCAGCAAAGACAGTTCCACACTTTCAATTAAAATAAGCTTGTTACCTCTACGTATAGAGACGTATTTTTATTTTTTAAAGTATTTCAGTCGGTGGCAAATAGATGGAGCCAAGTTGATTCCTAATAATTCCAAGAAAAATGGAAGAAAAATAAAACCTGCTTGAGATAATATGCAATAAAGCATTGTAAAAATCATGTCTACTTCGTAATATTCAGCGTGATGGATTAAGTGCATCAATCCAGTTTCAAGTAGATTTTAATACGATCCCAAAATGAGTTGAAACTAAAGCTGCCTGGAAATCTTATCTGTATCTCATCTCCTCCTCTCTCTGCGTCTGATTCTCTTGCCCCAAAAATGTGCAAAAGAAAACCCCAAATCTAAAATACTTTTGCTTTGGAAAACAGTCGGCAGTAATGTCACGTACAGTTGATATGTAATAAATAGGCTGAGACGTGCAAAAGCACCTGTATGATCCATTTACACAGCAGACATACTTAAGGATCCTAAGTTCTTTTTGCAGGTTTGGCAATAAGCTGCCTTTCTCTCTCGAGCTCCTTCTCGCGCTGCTGCTCCTTCTCCAGCGCCTCCTTCTGCTTCTGTTGCTGAAGCTTCAACGCTCTTTTCTGAGAGAAAACAAAAGTAAACATTTGAATCGGTGTATTAATGGTTCAGTTTGCATCTCACCCGCCAAACGTTGCTCCTTTGCCTGAAGTTATGCCGGCAAAACACTTCTTAAATCCGAGGTACCTTTAGTTTAGTTGTCTTTTCGTGGAGCATAATCATCTCTTTCCTTATGTTCACCAGTTTATTGTGATAAACCTTCGCCTCTGTAAACTAAAGACGACACACTGGGTTAGAAACCGTTGCTGTTGGCTGGTGTAGAGAGAGCAAAATGAGCACAAATGAGATTAGAATTCAGTCCAAACGTACCAGAGAATTGAGGTCCAGTAAGGTGTTACAGTCTCTGAACTTGGTGACCTCTTGGTCCAGTGTGTCTAACAATATCAGCTGATTTTGTCTGGTTGACACAAAAATAAAGGAGAAGACATGACACAATGAGAGAATATTTATTATTGTAACTTAATTAACATGTTTTCTCGCCTACAATTTCCTTGAGTGAAATATGTTTACTGAGAGGAAGCTGCACAGTCCCCTCGCTCATCTGATCAACATCTATATGAGCCAACACTTGATTAATATCTTTCATCAAAGTACAATTCAAGCATGGCTCATATTTACTTGTTCCTGATGTGGCCCAATCAACCTGACCCTTTTAAAGTTTTCCCCCACAAGTAGACAGCATGGGACAGCGGTTATTTGACATCTGTGGTGACATAATAGTGATGGAAAGAGTATTTAAGAAGTTGTTGAGTGTCATGAAACACTCACGTGAGCTCTTGGAGGGCTCCTTTAGAGTTCTGTAGATCCGGTAGGTAGTGAGAGAGTAATCCCTCTGTGAGTTTGTCCACCGCTTTCTTATCCACGAACACGCTCTCTACGGGCGCTGGGCTCTCCAGACGCAATGAGTGATGAAGTTCCAGCTGGAGATCTGTCAAATGTTTAAGAGAATACGTACAAAGTATTTAGTATCCTCGACCAAAGAGATTCTAAGTCGACTAATAGATTAGTTGACTTAATCAACAGAGAGTTTCTCCACAAAGTATCACACATTCTAATATTGTGTAAACCAGAGACAAAATCATTAAAAACAGCTAATCGACTTCAGAAATCTTAGTCGACTAAGAACAAAACATCAGATTACTAGGAGGAGGAAGCCCTGATTGTGTCACACAAGTCTGGTTTTCTGATGAACTCTGACCTTTCACCTTTTTGTATTCTGACTGCCGACACTTGAGATGTAAGATTACATTGTTTAAAGTGATCTGGTGTCGGTCACTGTACTGAAGACAGTGTGCAGTCCATCCCCGATTTCATTTATCTCCAGTTCCTGGGCGACTGTGGCTAAGTGGATAGCAGGGCCATCTTTCAATCAGAGGGTTGGCGGTTCAATCCCCGGCTCCGGCTCTGCTAGTCGCATGTCGATGTGTCCTTGAGCGAGACACTTAACCCCAAAATTGCTCCCGTAGTTGTGCCTACGCTGTAGAAATGTGATAGAATCTGAATTGTAAGTCGCTTTGGATAAAAGCGTCTGCTAAATGCCTGTAATGTAAAAATCTTTTACCAAATACAATGCTTGTATAATAATTGTATTATTGGATTGTGTGAAACAATGCCCTGGAGTATTATTACCATCGTATATCTCATCTGTATCTCACTGTTGCTGCTTTGAAACTCTAAACTAACCTTCAGGAATCCCGTCACAAAAATGAAAAGTCTAAATGAGTATTCCTCTTTCTAATTTCACAGTTCTTCACAATAACCATCCTCTACCTCTGTGACTGCACCTGTAACTTTTTTATTGTCTGTTAGTCTATTTTTTAATGACTCCATGAAGCCATAAAGGTGAGTTTACTGTACTACTCAGCTTGTGCAAACAGTTTGATGATATTCTATGTGGCTCTGGAGGAGCTTTCTAAAGTCTGTGAAAATAACCATGAGGAAATCCTCAAGGGTCTCTTGACTCGGGCTTGGATAATTCATTAACTAAAAGCTTGCGTTACAAACTCGGGGTGTGAAGTGGAAACACGTGGGCATTTATAAATTAAAATGACCTTAAAAAACATACTTTGGTTAATGTGAGGAATCCATGTTTGTTTGGTTTTCAGGTATGCTGCATTTGATGTGTTACTGAGTGCAAAGTCAAACATATCAGAGCTTTCAGGATAAAGTCCTAAATTCCTAGTCATAATCACGACTTGGATGTTGGCATGAACGCTTTTTACAATTCAAGAACTGGAAATTGAAATGACTAATTAAAATATGACATGAACACGGCATAAACACAAAGATGTTTTTGACTTGCATTGTGGGAAGTGAAGTGTTTTTTGAAGCTTGGCTTGCAGAAGGTACTGAATGCTGACATATCTTAACCTCTGCCACTCAGATTTGAATGCCCAGCCAACCTACTTTATACTAAAAGTGAAATAGATACATAAAACAAACTGCATGACAAAGCTTTGACTCTAAACATTGTCTTGATGCTCAAGGCCCCTTCCTTGGACCCCAAACACGTCTGTAGTGGTCTCTCACAAGTGAATGAGGATGCACGAGCTGCCCCATGACAGGCACAAACTAATGCTGGATCAGTCAGCTAATCTACACTGAAGTTCATGCAGCCTGGTCACCACATATGTTCAGATGTAGACAGCAGAGAGCAGGTTAAGCGCGCGCACACACCCCCCCCCACACACACACACCTTCACAGTGTGGAGGATCACTCTGGAGCGAAGGTCCTTCATCTTCCATCTCCTCTACCTCCATATGCAACGACTCTTGTTCAACCAGACTGCCTTTATGACATGAAAGAGAGGCGCCAATAAAGTAAACAGATTATATCGGATGGAAATGATCAGTTATAGCTTATCACAACATCGAGCAACTAACCGTTGAGGAAGTATTTTAGCTAGCTCGTTGAGCTGCTCCATAACGTGTAACTGACATCGTAAACCATAAACACAGTAAATATGTCACCTTCTTACCTGTTTGACTGTCTGTTTATAACTGTAGGTGTGCAGAGTTTAGGTACTTCTAACCAGAACCAGGAGAGCACAACGGAAAAGATGTTTTGGATGAGTTAATGCTGCTGCAAAGAAAAAACGTCATGTGAGTCCCGCGTCATCACGTGACTGCGAGCGCAACCGAACTTGTTAGTGTTGTTGCTTCCGAGTGCGGATGCACAACTGTGATGTTTACACCAGTATTACCATGACAGTTTTTAGCCTAAAGACATCTGAAGGGAGTACGACCGTAAAGTACATCTATTAGGTAAGTCCCGGGTCATATTTCTTAACAAGCTACCACGTTACAAGGGTTGTCTGTGTGTCGCGAGCTCACATTATGACAGATTTAAATGTAGCTAACCTGGACCAGCTAGCTTGTTACTGTTTAGCCGAGGCAGTTTTGTAGGACTTTATCAGCGCATGTGAGGGAATGTGAGTGACTCGAGGACGTGACGCTGGTTATCTTGAACATATCAAGTCATCAACTTGACATAAAAAGGTCTGTTGGGCTCTTGAGTTGTTTAGCTATCTCTTGTGTTCTGGTATCACTTTAATTTCTTTTTGTATCCTCAGGGTGCTAAGATGGAGTTAAAATGCAGTATTTCATCCTATGATTACCTCGAAGGGCAGTAACCTACAGACAAGAGAAACCACCTTGATATACCAAATTTATTAAAGATGTCAGGTGGGAACCTCTTCAGCAAGGTGCGGTCCGCCTTCAGGAGAGAGCGGACCGACTGGGACCTGAGCGACACGGCGCCCTTTGACTTCGCCGACGAGCTGGTGGACGATGAGGCGCCCAAATTCAACAAACTGAAGGTGGTGGTCTCCGGGGAGATGTCGGACTACTCTGCCGGAGGAGCTCCGTCCAACGGGGTGCTGGCGGTGAGCACGCTGGCGGTGGCGGACGACGATGACTGCCTGCTGGACTCCTCTTCTTCCAGCCCGGGGTTAAACATGGACCCCTGTGACAGCTGCACCAGGAAGAGGGAGAGGATCAAACACAAGCGGGTGATGAAGAGGCTCGTCTTTGCAGCTTTGCTCTATTTCCTTTTCATGACAGCGGAAATTGTTGGTAAGCATGTTCAGAGAGAAACCATACATATTTTATTAGTCAGGGAGTTATAATAGGGAAGTTTATGAGCTACCTGACACACAGAGGTGGACATGTTTGTCTGTTTAGATGAACACAACTGAGTAAAGCCAAATCTATCATCAAACTGGGTGAAACATTGATTGTTCCTGTCACTCATTAACAGTCAATCAGGGACCGTAACCGGTACCGTTACTTCCTGTATCTCCCAGCTCAAGATCAAGATCACAGTGTCTGCATTTCCTGTGTGTAAAGCAGCCAGGCTCCTATCATCAATTTTATGTCCAACAGTCATTTCAAGCTCTGCTGTAGGAACTCTAAAAGCATGTTCTGCTGACTGGCTTGTGCTGAATAATCTCCTATATTATTGATTGATCTTTATAAAATACTTAAGGGTTGTTGAAGGGTTGAACACAAGGTTAACATGTGCTCGATGTTTCCTGTTTTGCAACCCAACGCACTAGATAGAGGGCTTTTGTTTTCTCAATGAGTCACTGTTTTCTAATAAGAAAAAGTGATGACTGTAACATAGCTTGTTTCTTATGTTTTTGCTGATACTGGTTCAATCATTATCTACCAAGTGATTCATCCCAAAATACAGTGCATCCGGAAAGTATTCACAGCGCTTCACTTTTTCCACATTTTGTTATGTTACAGCCTTATTCCAAAATGGATTAAATTCATTATTTTCCTCAACATTCTATACACATCAACCCATAATGACAAAGTGAAAACTGTTTTTTGCAAATCTATTAAAAATAAAGAACGAAAACATAACATGTACATAAGTATTCACAGCCTTTGCTCAATACTTTGTTGAAGCACCTTTGGCAGCAATTACAGCCTCAAGTCTTCTTGGGTATGATTCCACAAGCTTGGCACACCTATTTCTGGGCAGTTTCTCCCATTCTTCTTTGCAGAACCTCTCAAGTTCCATCACGTTGGATGGGGAGCGTCGGTGCACAGCCATTTTCAGATCTCTCCAGAGATGTTCAATCGGGTTCAAGTCAGGGCTCTGGCTGGGCCACTCGAGGACATTCACAGAGTTGTCCCGAAGCCACTCCTTTGTTATCTTTGCTATGTGCTTCGGGTCGTTGTCCTGTTGGAAGATGAACCGTCGCCCCAGTCTGAGGTCCAGAGCGCTGTGGAGCATGTTTTCATCGAGGATGTCTCTGTACATTGCTGCATTCATCTTTCCCTCAATCCTGACTAGTCTCCCAGTTCCTCCCGCTGAAAAACATCCCCACAGCATGATGCTGCCACCACCATGCTTCACTGTAGGGATGGTATTGGCCAGGTGATGAGCAGTGCCTGGTTTCCTCCAGACATGACGCTTGGCATTCAGGCCAAAGAGTTCAATCTTTGTTTCATCAGACCAGAGAATTTTGTTTCTCATGGTCTGAGAGTCCTTCAGGTGCCTTTTTGCAAACTCCAGGCGGGCTGTCATGTGCTTTTACTGAGGAGTGGCCTCCGTCTGGCCACTCTACCAAACAGGCCTGATTTGTGGAGTGCTGCAGAGATGGTTGTCCTTCTGGAAGGTTCTCCTCTCTTCATAGAACAACACTGGAGCTCTGTCAGAGTGACCATCGGGTTCCTGGTCACCTCCCTGACTAAGGCCCTTCTCCCCCGATCGCTCAGTCTGGCTGGGCGGCCAACTCTAGGAAGAGTCCTGGTGGTTCCAAACTTCTTCCATTTCCGGATGATGGAGGCCACTGTGCTCATTGGGACTTTCAATGCTGCAGAAATTTTTCTGTACCCTTCGCCAGATCTGTGCCTCGATACAATTCTGTCTCGGAGGTCGACAGATAATTCCTTGGACTTCATGGCTTGGTTTATGCTCTGATATGCACCGTCAACTGTGGTACCTTATATAGACAGGTGTGTGCCTTTCTAAATCATGTCCAATCAACTGAATTTAGCACAAGTCGACTCCAATCAAGTTGTAGAAACATCTCAAGGATGATCAGTGGAAACAGGATGCACCTGAGCTACATTTTGAGTGTCATGGCAAAGGCTGTGAATACTTATGTACATGTTATGTTTTCGTTCTTTATTTTTAATAGATTTGCAAAAATTTGCAAAAAACAGTTTTCACTTTGTCATTATGGGTTGATGTGTATAGAATGTTGAGGAAAATAATGAATTTAATCCATTTTGGAATAAGGCTGTAACATAACAAAATGTGGAAAAAGTGAAGCGCTGTGAATACTTTCTGGATGCACTGTAGATGAAATGTACCTGTGGCTCCAAAGAGTACCTGTCGGTTCACAGCAAAGCTAGAAATCCAACCATGAACTTTTCTGACGATGTGTATCTGCATGGAGCTAACACGCATCCAAACTTGTGTTTTCAATATCTCAAAATCTCTTCCTGCACGAATCGCCCAGATGGATCTCGTTAGATGTAATCTCGATTGTCTCTGTCGTACTTTCAGGTGGTTACATGTCAAACAGCTTAGCCATCATGACGGACGCTGTGCACATGCTGACAGACGTGGTGGGAATCTTGTTTTCTCTGCTGGCCCTCTGGCTCTCCACCAAGCCCCCCACAAGCCGATTCACCTTCGGCCTGCATCGCCTCGGTAAATCTCACAAGCCTTTCCACTTCATTTTCCCACTTCTCATTTCTCTCCACTCCCTCTCTGTGAGACAGCGTCATGCTGGAGGATTTGATGCAGATTAATAGTGTTCAGCAGTGTTCAAGCCGGATCAGGTTCCTGATTGGATACTTTAGATTACATTTTAAATAGAGATGTAGAACTCCTGGAGATAAACACCAATTACATCAACTCAAATGTAGAAAAAAAGTAACATTTATTAATGTATTTAATTTAGCATATAAGATTGTCAAACTTGTTTGTTCAGCACTTTTCTATAGCAGTTCGATCCTTTTGAAGCCGACTGTCATACAACGGCCTGAAGCAAAATTAAAGAAGTTAATTAATCCTTATTTAAATAGAACAGGTTAGTCAACGGCTATAATGAGAAAAAAAAAACTGGAACAGAGACAGAATAATTAATAAAACAGAATAATAGACAATAAACCAGCTACAGGCTCAATTAAACACTTCATATCCAGGTGCTGCAGCGGACAGTTTATTCAGTGGTCTTGAAGTTACAGAGAGGTGCATCGGTTTTCAATTTTAGATGACATGGCAGATTATTTCATGAGGCCGCTTCACTAACAGTGAAAGCAGTCTTTGCTCGATCCCGCTGTTCCTGAAGTATTGACCAGTTAAGAATGTGCGAGAGTAGCAAATATGAGTTATATAATGGAAACTGTCCAACAAGGGCTTTGTAAATAAATAAATGGCTGCAACCAAATTTGTCGTATAAACGTCACCTGTCAGGGATCTAGAGGCCTCAGACTGGAGGCAGCCTCTCTATAACAGGAAGTGAGACGGAAGCTGCTTCTGTCACTGCATGAAAAGCACAGCTTCTATTGTACTTTACCACCAGGGTTTGAATTCTATTCTGTGATCCTCTCACGATTAAACGCAGTCAGAGTGAAAGTGTTCTCTGTCAGTTATAGTGATTTATATCTCTGGATCCAGAGAAAAGCATTTGTTTTTTTATTATTATCAAGGACTAAATTGAGATAAATAAAGGCGTCGTTCAGGGTTTTTAAAGTGGAATCATTTCTCGGTGGATTATAAAACAGTGTTGTCAACTTAAGTTGAATTCGACAGTCACACAACAAAGTGAATATATCATTTATATAAATTGAGAACAGGACAGCGTACACACTGGATCCCTGCAGGAGCCATTAATACTAAATATCATTGATTAGAAACAGCATGTAGCATAGAGACTGAGAGGCATCTCCATACTGCTTGAGGCTAAACAAGTGATTGTACGATTCTAGTTCATATCCATATAAAGGGAGAAACGTGAATACCTTAAAGCATGGAGAGTAATTGTTACATTTGAACAGATTTGGATACATTTCCAGGTTCCCACGCGATCTGGTAAACCTGGAACACAGTTGACCAATTTTCCATTCATGGAAAACACATAGAAAATCTAATTATTTCAACATTATTCTGTTGAATATGCTTTGTACCCTCAACTGATTGTGATTTCCTGACCTAGAGGTGGTATCGGCGGTCCTCAGTGTGGTGCTCATCTACATTCTGACGGCCGTGCTGCTCTATGAGGCGGTTCAGAGGACGGTGCACCAGGAGTTCGACATCGATGGAGATGTCATGCTCATCACTGCAGCTGTGGGGGTGGCTGTGAACCTCGTGTGAGTAAACGCGTATGTAAATCACATGTAAATGTGTCCTTACAGAAAACTGTGAAGCTTTTACTAAATACCTGGAGTGCAGCTACGTGACACTGCTGAACGCATCGCTGTGAGTGTCAGCGGGAATGTAACCGTTCAGTCCAAAGTACCGTTTGAAATGCACTTAATGACGTTAAGGTGATGATTCTCAGTGTGTAATGTTGGAACCACAGTCAGTTAATCCATGATTGGATCAAATATGTAACGTCAGTGCATTAAACAAAAACAACCTCTTTCTTTGTTTTCTCGTGTCTTACAGAATGGGTTTCTTGTTAAACCAGAATGGTCACCTCCACTCTCACGGCCACGGTCACTCTTCTCACGGCCACGGTCACTCTCACGGCTCTGCGGCCGCCTCCGATTCACAGTCGGCTGGGTCGGGTCAGCAGCACGGCAGCCTGGCTGTGAGAGCCGCCTTCATCCACGCTTTGGGAGACCTCGTTCAGAGCGTCGGGGTGCTCATAGCTGCCTACATCGTCCGCTTCAAGGTACACACGTTTGTCACGACCATTAACAATTAATACAGTTTTCTTTTAGGTACCAGCAGTATTGGTTAGGAAATTAAATCTCTTTCATTTGATATTATTTAACTTTTTTTCCCCGTAAACTAGCTAGATTTTCTTTGTATGGATATAGAGAGGATTATTTGCAGCTGCATTGTGCATTAAAGAGTCATTTGTACCTTCAAAGTAAAATTACTTATTGGAAGTGTAACTGGTAATTTAGATATTGGTTGATATTGGTTTTAGTTGATCTGATGTAACTCTGTGACTTCACAGCCGGAGTTTAAGTTGGCGGACCCCATCTGTACCTACATCTTCTCCATTCTGGTTCTCTTCACCACATTCCGCATCATACGAGACACAAGCGTCATCGTGCTGGAGGGTAAGTCTTTGCTCCCAGAGTCCTGTCAGGTTGTGTTGTTGAGTATTTAGAGTGGTGATGTGTTTATCCCGCTGTGTCAGGTGTTCCCAGACATCTGGACACTCTGAGAATCAGAGAGGACCTCCTGAAGCTGGAGGACATCGAGTCAGTCGATGAGCTGAATGTCTGGGCGCTGACAGCGGACAAGACTGCAGCAATTGTGCATCTGCAGCTCGGTGAGTAGCTACATCACATAATATGTTTACAGGACTGTTCTATTCACTACTATAGTCAAATGTAGACTTTATTATTTAGACACAATAGCAATAAATTTTAATTACTTAGTTTTCACACGAAAAACAGATGATTCAATTATTATGACTTGTTATTCTACATGACTAATTTCTTGTAGGTTTTGCAATAACATTAAGGTTTAGGTAGATTCTTTTTTCCAGACTTTTCTGGTCTTTCAGCCCAAATTCTAAAATGATAAAATCATTGAAGAATAGTGAAAAATGTGCATTGCAAGTAACTGAAGCCCAAAATAACATCATCAAGTTGCTTGTTTTGTCTGAACAACAGTCCAAAACACAAAGATATATATATACATATAAAACAAAGAAAAGCTGCGAATCCTCAAAATGTCAAAGTTGAAAGTCGGGAACATTTGGCTTTTACACAAAAACGACCGAAAACAACTCATCAGATTTCAAAAACACTTGTCGATCATAGTTACTGAAAATTGCATGCAGAACTATAATTTGAATAAAAATGGAAACAGCCAAATCAACACTTGTTTGAAATAGAGTTGGCGGTGATAACAGCTTGAAGTGTGTCTGATTCTGTCATTTGTTTACGAGTTTTCTCCAACTCGGTCACGATAGATTACGAGTCTCGTCCAGGAGCATCTACCTTCAAGTCCTTCCACAGATTCTCAGAGGAATCCATGTCGGCACATGTCAGTGTTCTGGCTCAACCACTTCTGGCTTGACCACTTTGATTTATAAAGTTTCCAGTGTTTATTTTGGCAGCGTGTTAAATGTCAGCGACTTGTCAGAGCGGCAATGTTTGTCTTCATCCCTCTGCAGCAAGTTGTGCTCTGGAATTTGCTTGTTTGGCTTCAGTGTGTGTTTGGGTGATGCTGCCTCCATATTTATTTATTTATTTATTTATTTATTTATTTATTTATTTATATATATATATATATAT
>NW_022280038.1:7451535-7471708 GCF_004355925.1 Anarrhichthys ocellatus
TATATATATATAATATATATATATATACTGGTTCTGGCCCTCGGGCCATACGTTTAACTCCCCTGGTTTGCAGTTTACTTAAATCCATGTTTGGCGGGCTCCAGATTCCTCACAAGACGGAGCTGTCTGTTCATCGTTCAAAGCGGTTCTACACATGAAACTTGCGTCACCTGCAGGAAACTGAAGTAAGAGGAGCAGCAGCAGTGAAGACAAGTCAACCTAACCTGCTGCTGAAAATACAGATCTAATTGTGACGTCACGTGTGAGGTTAGAGATGTGAAACTAAATGCTTTAAGACCTAAGAGTCCTAATCCCACACTACACACTAAAATATAAGACTTGTTGAAAGGTGTTACCAAAACTAAACATACAAAAACAAAATATATTTGTGTGTTGATGGTGATGAAGTCATGCTGAGTGTTGTGATAACATATAATGAGATTTATTACCTTCTTTCAACTGCAATTTATGCAGTTTGTGAACGTCTGTTTAATCTAAGAAGATAAAGTCAGTCAAGCAGACAGACTGTAACACTTCCTGTGTTATGAGTAATCCTGCTGTCTTTACCGATGAAGCCAACAAAAGAAACTCAGCACCATCTAGTGGATTGAAAAAGCAATTGTTACCAATAAGTTTAAATTGTATTTGCAATATCAATAGTTTGTATAATAGATCGACACTTGGCGTCCGCGTATCGATACAATATTGTTAAAATAATCTTAATACTATGCTGTATCGATCCCCACACCCACACACCCACTATTCTCCACACTGTCATGCACAAGGGAAGATGAAGGAGCTGTTCACAGCTGCAAAAAAATTTGAAACAACTTAAAACAACACACGGTTTTGTGAACAACCCAGAAAACAAAAATAAAACACATTTAAATGTCTCTAGTTTAAATGTCAATGGCATGTATCTGCACCTGTATCGTGAACTTTCCTGTTAGCATGAAGTAGATGAATAAGTTGATTTATGTGTGTATAAAAACAACAATATACTAAGACGATTAGTATGTAGAAGAAGTCGCCTGTTTTCCCAGCAGGCATTTTGATAGCAGGTGTGACTAATGACACACCCGCATTACGGGGATCCAGCACCAGTGCTCTTAAACTAGCTCACCTAACTGGTATGCATCGTCATTCATTTGATGAATTCCAGCCGTGTTTTTCCTGCTATTACAAGTCAAAATGTCTGCTGTGGAAAAGACCTACATGCTGTAACTTGTTCGATTTATTTTTAAAATGCATCTTTGTGTCCACAGCTCCCTCTAGCGCCAGCAACTGGGAGGACGTCCAGGCGAAGGCCCGCCACCTGATGCTCCACACCTACGGTCTCACCAGGTGCACGGTGCAGGTGCAGACGCACCGGCTGAGGCTGGTACACAGCTGCACACACTGCCAGCAGTCCAGCGCCTGAAGAGACAGAGACTCATGCTGGCGTTCCATGGGGCAGAGAATAGAGTACACAGAGGGCCCGGAGGACGCACCGCTGTCGGTGCCATAACAGGAGAAACAGTATGCGGTGTGTAAATGCAAAAAAAAGACTGGTGCCAAAGGACAGTCAGTGGAACAACAGGAGATGCACATTTCTAATTAAAGAATCACTACAGCCTCCAGGGACCTGATGCCCTTACGCTAGCAAAAGTCACGGTGGAGATAAAATGTTTGAAGTCTCAGCCGAGAAGAATGAAAAAGAAACTTGCTCTTAATTCACCATCAGCGCCTATTCCAACAGTTAACTTTTGTTTTTGTCTTTTTACCGTTTGATTTATCACAACTGATGTTTTGTCATCAGGTGTAAGTTTTACTTTTTGTTGCAAGGACTGCCTGCTATGATCTTATTATTGTACTGAGGACGTCAGCAGATGGAAAGGTACCTCATTGTCATTTGATAGTAACTGTGGTCACAATGCACATAGTCTGTCCTCACCACCGGCATAAATGAGGAAAAATAAAACCTCATTGTGTCCCTTTAGTCAACATTACATCTCATCAAATGCACTTACTCATTAATGTTCTTCAGCCAAACTGACTTTGGCTGAAGGGCAACAACTGTAGGTATTCTTACATCAGTTTAAATACACTTTTAACATTTTACTCTAGCATGTCTCGTTAACTGACAATCAAAGTGTGACTGACTTTGAAGAAGGGTAGAAATGCTCCAGTGGACCGGCGTCAGTATGGTTTGTACTCGGCTTCTTTTCATATCTTTAACTGACAGTATACTAATAAGGACAAGTTTGGGAAATCTTCAGTATTTCAGATTCACTGCGTTTTCAAGGAGGGAGGTGTGAGTTGAGATTTGCCAATAATAATGGTGTTAACAGTGTTTTCTCTATCAAGTGGCTGTGGGGGGGGTTACGGTAGACCCGTCCATGTCAGATATTAATCATCGGGGGAAATCAGGAACTGGATCACTGTCTTTGTTTGTAATAAAGTGTTTAATCTTTTGTTTGTTTCTTGGTATCTTGTATCATGAACAGCATCATGTTTGGAAATTGAGACACAATTTAATCCACTTATGGTCCCACGAGTGAAATCTTCCGCTCACTCATACGGAAGGTTTATTATTGCCGCTGACAGCACGAGTTAACTGGGAGTGTGTCAGTATCCAGGAAACCAACGGCAGGCAACTCCTCTGTTTGTTCTGCAGCCGAGCTAATAGTTAACAGCATCCACCCGACTGCCCCGCCTTACCTCAGCGCACCATGAACTGCTGTAATGAGCCCTCTGCACTCATTGTGTCTGAATCAGGAAAAGAAACATGTCGGTCAATAGAGTTCACTTGTCTGTGTCTCAGAAAGCAGGTTAATTGAAAACTCATCAGTGATCCAACAATCTTATGTCTTTGATCTTTATTATTTTTTAAATCATCTTCAGTTGCTGGTTCCTGTGTTTTGTCCCCGTCCGATAAAAGCTAAATATAGACTTACTGCCTAATACACAGTCAGACTCCATTACTTCTTGTACTACTTGTGTTTACTTATTGACACTTTTCCCCACTCAATATGTCTTGTCAGGTCAAGAAGTTATTCAAAGTGTTTAGTGCATCAAAGTGCACCACTATATTTCACATGGGGAACTCCCATCTCTTACTTTCCGTGCACTGTGCGGGTGATACCTGCTTTACTTGCTGGTCACATGGTGTGTGGTGTCACGATGTCTGGGACCGAGTCACGTACACCAATTCCATAACTGCAACCTACATCCTTCCTCCTCTGTCATTGTTTCCCTAATCTTTCAATAGCACTAATCTTGATAGGTAAGTTCTCTCTCTCTCTCTGACGACCTGATCACTGAAGATGCCATCTAGACAAGACAGCACTTGTCCACTACTGTTTACATCCTCTCAAGGTAATAAATGTGACTGGAAAACATCCTTAAAATCAGAATAAACAACATATTGGATGGAACAGTAACAGTAAGGAGGAAGGAAGTGTCTGACAATGTGAAACACCCTCGCTGACCTGGTCATGTGTAGCCCAACGTGCATGTAAGTGAAACCAAACGGGGGGGGGGGGGAAAGGAGCAACTCAAACTGATCAGGAAACAACACACACACATGCCTTTCACACACTTTGTTTAGTGTTTAATAATTCATGAAAATCCTTTTGGATTCCACAGTCCAGTGGGCTGTTAATGCCACACAGTGCCATATAGTCAGACACTGGGCGGGTTTTCTGATGCTTTTGTTCTCTTCTGAGATAAGAGGTGGCTGGTAAGAGGATTGTCTCGTATTATAAAACACAATGGGAGTGTCGAATACCCATGCAGCCATAAACTAAGCAGATGAGTGCATTTGCCGATTTCTTTTATGGCTGTAATTACTTTACAGCTGTCCTAGCTGGCAACTCTTCACCATTTGCTTTATCTGCAAACAACATTCAAACAAATACTGACTGTGTTTTATAAATGCAATGTGGAGAAAATGTCCTAAAGCAGCTGGGCACTGTAGTTTTCAACAAACATTACTGAAAAACAGGAGAGTATTGATCATTTGTTGGTTAAAATTTTTAGTTGTGCATTATTTGGTGCCCAGCTGAGTATTTCCACCACCTGTACAGTGTTCATTGTCATGGAGGAACATGTTACAGAGAGGATGGGACACGTTTATTGGATTTCTTTTAAATTCGACTTGTCAAGCACACTTTTTGGGATGCAGATGATACCAACAGGAGATATAACTATGAGCTCTAAATATAAGATTATCAACCTAAAGACAAGAAAACATCAATTACTGCATAAATATGTTTATAGTCTCTTGAACTTGAACAAAAGAAACACTCTGAAAGTTGAGCTTGTTCACAATAATAATTTATTGAACCTGTACATTACTATATAACCGAGTCTACATTGTGTCTGTCACATTTAGACACTATCGTACATTAACATCGACTGTAAGAGCAATGAAACACCGCAGCTTGATCAGTGTCAATGAAGCCCTCTAGCAGTAGTCACAGAGTAAATAAGTGCATTCAGTATCTGTTACCATAGTTTTCTACCGTTGTGGATGGATGTCCTCGTGCTGGGCCACTACAGAGCAGGGTGAAGCCCCACCAGTGGAGCAGAAGCATTTCCGCACACTGAGTGTCAAAGCAAAGTTTGTGCAGAAAGGATTCTGTTAGACTGATGGGGGAGGGGGGGGGGGGGGCAGGCAGGTGGTCAGACGGTGGATCTTTCTAGAAGGCGCACGCCTTCTTTTACTTGGTGAGACTCTTCACATACTCCAGCTCCTCCACTGGTTTCCACTGCTGATTGATGGTGATGAGCTGCAGCAAAATGCCCACAAAATAACAAAATGAGGCTTCATCAAATTGACATTTGACATGAGCAGCGCGTGCAAACATGGGTAAACATCATTAATCTGTTTCCGCAATAGCACGCTGGTTGTAACTTGACAACATGTCTTCCTCAGTGACTCAGCAGATTGTAGCTGCACCCTGGATGTATCTGTTGTGCCAATCAAAAATAAAAAAGGGCTTCTTAACAACCACCTTAACATTAAAAAATGTGATGTAATGTTAGCATTGTTACAGATTACCTTTTGGGGTTTTGATGGGTCCAGTCTCTCCCATGGTTCGGGGTTTTTGGTTTTATTCAAACTGAAAGTGAATGAAAATTAGGATCAACATCAAGCCTTTCTTTACATGCCAGAGGCTGACGTCAGATTAAAGTATGAAAACGGGAAATAGTTAAGTGCAATTTATAGCGCTTTGTATTGTAAGTAAATGCAGTGGAATATAATTCCATCAAAATATAATAACACTCACATAACATCAGGTTTGGTAAATAGAAAGTAGAGAGCAGCAGATGTGGCTCCTGTTGCAGCAAAAGCCATGAACCCTATCAGAGGGATCAGCTGAAATATACGCAGACAAAATAGTTTTAAAATTTGCATCATGATATCAAACGCATTTAATAACATGGGGCTACAACTCCAATATCAACACATTACAAATTCAATTTTAACAAAGTAAAAATGTCGGCTCACCTCCTTTTTCTTTCTCAACATTTGGAAGAATCCAACCATTTTTACAAATTTCTCAAATACCTAAAGGAGAAACGCATCATAATTCCATTTAGGACGAGTCCATTCACTGAATTAAAGTCAGTAAGTCACAGAGACAGCTGTGTGGAAGCTCTCACCTGTTGTTACCGAGATGTCCTTGACGTGTCTTAGCGCAGCATCCTGTGAGCCCAGCTGATGTAGGCTGGAGGAGAGGTAGTACGAGGTGAAAGGCACGTAGACACAGACGGAGCTTCCTGCTCTGAAAGTCCAATTCGTCAACATATCTGTAGGCACCATGCAGTGATCAATATATTTTCTGGGTGTGCAGCACCCTCTTGTGCCCACATTTGAAAACTGAAACTTAAATATTAAAAGGTATTTTGAGGACTTGTAAGTGATAAAAAAAAAAAAAGAAAACACCAAAAGTTAACTTTTACTTATTTTATTTAAACTATTTTTTCTGTAATAATACATTTTATCAATGCAGTGGACATGGTAGTATGGTTTGTCATCTGTGAGGTTTTTGATATGCTTGGATCTGCTGGGCAGTGAGAGAGGGGCTCATTGTGCCGAGCGACCGAAGGAAGTATGTGTGCCTGATGGTAGAAGCCGCCATGTTTTCCTCTTGTAGCGCCAACAGAGCAGCCTGGAAAAAAAAAACAGTTTTCATTCTTACTTTATCCACTTGTCGATGTCAACGCTTCGGACCAGTATTACGTTTTGTGTTTTAGAAAATAAGGTCTTCACATTATTACCTCTTTACAGAGATTTTCCAGGTCAGCTCCAGAGTAAAGCTCTGTCTTTGCGGCCAGCTCCTCCAGACACACATCAGCACCCACGGGCATCGACTTTGTGCACATCTTCAGGATGCAAAGACGAGCCTAGACACACGGATATGTGGTTATTAGTTATCTAAAGACACACTAATACAAAAATGCATCATCTTTTAAATCACTTCGAAAAACCTTCACCACAAGATTGCTGTATACTATAACTTTTTATTCACTTGAGACACACGGCTTACCTGCTGGTCGGGTGGCGGGACATAGATGATGTGGTCCAGCCTGCCAGGTCTGAGGAGGGCACTGTCTAAGCAGTCAGGTCTGTTTGTGGCGGCTACAACCATCACATCGTTGTTGCATACTTCCTGGCAGTCCAACTGTCGAAGAGCAAAAACAGTGTATGGCAAAAAGTGCTGACTGCATCGCCTCCTACTGATCAGGTGTTGAGCAATAGAAGGAGGAGAGACAGCCTCCATAACATCTGACCTGTTCCTGCGTGCGATTCTCCTCTGCTCCCTCCGCCTGGAGGATCTTCTCGGTCCCTCTCCTCTCCAGAGTCTTCAGGCCGACCCCGTCCATCTCATTCAGGAGCACAGACAGGAGGCGTGTCTGTACGCTGTTGGGCGTCTGACTGTTTGACCGCGAGCCAATCAGGGAGTCAATCTCATCGAGGAACAGGATGCAGGGAGCACATGCCCGGGCCTGGCGAAACAGCTGCGGGTGGACAGACAGGTGCAGGTGTTTGTGGATGAAACGGGAGGAGGACACGACCACAGCAGCCGTTCACAGGTGTTATCGTGAAAAGAGAAGTACCTGCGCTAAAGCCTTCTCCGAGTCTCCGACATAAGGAGAGTAGAGGTCAGCGCCGCCGACGGACAGGAAGGCACAGTGAGATGTGCTGGCTGCGGCCTTGACGAGCGTCGTCTTTGCACATCCTGGAGGTCCGTAGAGCAGCACGCCACGGGGCCGACACAGACCCAGACGCACAAACGCCTCGGGGTACAACATCGGCCACTCAATACTCTTTGATGTTAAGACACAAGAGAGGACCGATGGAGGGAGAATGAGAGTATTTCGCTCTGATCACAGCTGTTTTTCTTTATGAGTCAACATGCTCAGATGGCTGTGTGTTTTACATTTGTATAATTCACGCACTGACGCTCATGTACCTGTCTGAGTTTGAGTTTGACCTCGTCCAGGCCTCCTATCTGCTCCCATGACGTCGGAGAGAGCTCCGTTCTGCCCAGGCTGCTCCGCAGGCAGGAGGGACGCACCGCCTTCAGAGCCTCATGGAAGTGCTTCACACCCACCATCTGCTCTCCTGAACCCTGCAGACAACAATTACATTTTATGTCTTCAACTCTCTGGAGGGATTGGAGCAGTCTTTACACTTATATTACAATTTGCATCATTTTACCAGGATAATCAACTCAATATCAATGCTAATTTCAAAGTAGTCCTGGGTGCAAATATGTGATGACTTTTTCAAACCATATTTTTGGTTTATCAGGAACATGTGGCCATATTTGCACTCTGGTGCATCTCTGATTTACTTACGGAATGCGTAATCAACTTCATAGTACAGCATGACACACTTCCCAAACAGTGGTTTTAACTATGCCACAACTCAGACACAACTTTAAACACACGCACACACATATTGAGTTGCCAAATAACCACCATAATACTCTTCTCTTCTAGCTGTGAAGCCGAGCACTAATGTATTTTTCTCCTATTCAGCCCCACATATAAGATGAAATGTGAGTGAAGCAGCCAATATGTGATCACAAGTCATCCGAGACCCATTTGAAACACACTGTGTGAACTACAATCCAATCTGCATAAATCCTGACAGAAGGTACTACATGTAGCTCTGAAGACAGCTAAAATGTTCCCTAGAAGTGATAAAATATTAGTGTTTTATTTTTATATGACACATGGCTTTATTGCTGCATTTACCTTTGAGCTTTCTCGTATAGCGTGCATGGCAGCCTCTCTGCACAGGGCGGTGAGGTCCGCCCCTACGTAGGCGGTAGTTCTCTGTGCCAGCTCCGCCATGTCCACACTGGGACACACAGGCATCCTCGCACACAGAACAGTCAAGATGGCTGTTCTCTGCCGCAAGGTGGGGGCTCCAATGATAACCTGAAGGAGAGATGTGAAAATCGAGATTGTCAATATTTTATTTAAATGGTTTATTATGCAATGGGTTATGTATTTCATTGTCCCCCTCACCTCTCTGTCAAATCTTCCAGGCCTGCGCAGTGCCGGGTCTAAGCTGTCCGGTCTGTTGGTGGCTCCGACGATGAGGAAGCTATCGGACCGTTTCATCCCGTCCATCAGCGTGAGGAGCTGAGCCACAAGGCGGTTCTCTGGTGCCGACGAGCTGCTTCTCCTCGGACACAGAGAGTCCAACTCGTCGAGGAACAGCACACAGGGGCCCTCTTCAGCTGCAGAGCGAGCACGCTCAAACACAGCACGCAAATTCTCCTCACTCTCACCCGGCCGGGATCCCACCACCTGAAATTATTATTCACAATTTGTATTAATAATAACAATAAGCTGTATTTATACAAAAACATGCCGCACAAAGTGCTTCACAAAATAAAAAGTAAGTGTGTTTTATCAGTGTCTCAAATATTTCATTTAAATAAATCTATCTATCTATCACCCAAAATATGTAACATCAACAGGCCTCTGGCACAACTCCTTATAGCATGCAAAGCAAAAAAATACATAAAGTCACATTATTATCAAAAGAACACAGTTATATAGCAGTACTTCTGCTTGGATATGATGTTGAAGTACTTTATTTTTTGGATTATCTTTCCACAACTTCTCAATTACAATTTTCTAATACATGTTGATTTTGGCAACATATAATTACACATACTGTGATTGGAAATGTTGAACAAATGCAGTATGTGAAAGAATGCAATGAATACCTCTGGCCCTCTGACCACCACCAGGCTGGCTCCCACCTCCCCCACCACTCTGCGGACCAGCAGGGTCTTGCCCACACCTGGAGGCCCCACTAGGAGCACACCTCTGGGACACGACACACCGAGAGAGCGCAGGGCACCTGGATAGAGCAGGGGCAGCTGCAGCATCTCTCTCAGGGAGGCACTCACCTGAAATATAGTATAAAAAACCAACAAATACAGGCATCACATTGAGGGAATACACACTCTGGATGAATATTTTTAATATCATTACGCTGACCTCCTCCAGTCCCCCCAGTGGGACTATTTGCTGGTCCTGCAGCTGACTCCTGTGATGCCTGAGCGTCTGGATGCCAACTATCTCCACACACGTCTTTGAGGTGATGAATCCAGCACTGGCAGAATCCGGATTGATGCTTTCAATAACAACATATCTAATCTCTGTGTCAAAATTCTCCAGGTTTATCACGTGCTTCTCGTGGACGTGCACACCTTTCAGCATGTCCTTCACAAGCTCGTGAACCAGGCCAGGAGGTGTGAGTTTCTTAAAATCCACACCCTGGACCACCACGGTTATCTTTACACCTTTCAGTTTGGGGCAGGGCACAGGTGTGAGCTGGTCTGGGTCCAGGTTGAGATGAGTGGGTGGGTGAGAGACTAGACCGGGAGAGGAACATTTCAGGTCCATCTGCAGGAAGCCCTCTGCCAGGTCAGGCCGGGGCCAGGCGGTGCACAGGCAGCTTCCCCCGGGAACAGACACCAGCAGCGGGGAGCCCAGACTCAGACCCAGCGCTGACATCAAGCCCGGACCCAACCTGCATCTCTGAGAGCCCCGGTCCGATGGATCCACTGACAGCATCCTCAGAGACATTGTTGTCCATCAGCAGCCTCACTGACGGTAAAACACAGAAACGATAATCAGGAGAGGTTACGTATTCAAACAGTCACACGCAGAGGGAGTGAAGCTCGTGTCATCACTTTAGCTGCAATGTGATCGTTAGCTAGGCTACATGCTAGCTGTTAGCAACAGCTTCATTCTTAAGCTAGCTGAAGAGCTAAATACTAAAGTAAATACTTTAACAACAACTGCGAGGCAGTTACATACCAGATAATGAGTGAATGGTAGCTAAAATGCTACCCGTGTTAGCATTGCTGACACACAACACACCGACCAATGTTTACAAAATCCACGTGTTGTAAAAGAGGATGGCCAACCAAAAAGCTTTCCTGCGCGAGACGAGACGCTGGTTTCCGCTTTCTAAATGAAATTATTCTGAATTTATTTACAGTGAAATAAACTATTTCAGATACTTTATCCGTAGTACCTTTGTTATATTTTTGGAGACTTACATAATTAAGTGTACACGTTAAGCATTATTTTAATGTGTACATTATTGCATGCATGTAATAATTATGTACAATTTATTTATCCAATTCCAGAATACTACTTTGGAATTATTTATACTGTAATATATACAACTAACTTATCATAGTATACTGTACAGCTTAGTAAGCAACATGTATTAGTATGGTTGACTTAAGGGATGAAAATAACCCAAAATTATAAAGTATACAGTAACTTAAATTAGCCTTTTTTCATAAGGCGAGATTTTGGAAAACTTTCATCTTAATTTTGTCTGTTTTTAAAAAGTATTTCCTCTTATACTTACCAATAGATACATGCCAAGAGACTATTGAACCATTACCATAGTCTCTATGATAATCCCTTTAGGGTTTACCTCTATAATCGTGTTTTTTGTTTGATTGTATTTGTCTTTTTATTATCTATTCTCTTTCTTTCCCCTAATTTCTCAATTAGCTATGTCTGGTCACTGTTGCAGGAAATGTATCCATAAAATTAGCCCCAAAAATATGATAAACAAAAATTAAATGATCATAGTAACAACAACAACTGCGAAAACAACAACAATAATAATAATAATAGTAATAATAACATATTAATTAAATATACAGGCCTATGTAAATAATATTCTGATAATAATACTGTTTTTGGAATAAAGAAGCAAGGAAATAGTCATAGTCGTCCAACAATTAAGTTTTACACCTTTCACTTGCGCTCTGGCGTCACCCTGCGTCCAGAAAATATAATGCAGTAAATTTAAAGACATTTAAACAAACATAATATTCCCCAATTATTTGTGTGTGTAACATTTTTATTATTATTATTTTAGAGCCACATAGGAAGCGAGAGGTGCTATTGCGAGACTGTATATGTGTATATCTTTGGAAAATAAATGTACCATTGACTGTTATGATAAACAGGTTAATCCAGCCTTTAATTCGCAGGGAGTCTATCAGCAGCGGCTCCAGGGAGTTTATCTGCCTCAGGGGTGGTTCATGAGTGAAGTCACATGACTTGCTATTTATACATAAATAGTGCAGCAGTGATATCAAACTTGCGGAAGGTCGTCTGTCTGTCCCCGCGAGAAGCAGACCAGGGACTTTTGGGTAGGACATCCCACAGGTGAACCTGCTGCTGAGGGACAGTTGAACCTGCTCTTTCTGGAAATCTGAAAGGCAAGTCTGACAATAATAACGGAATCAACATCAATCCTTCAAATTTAGGAATGAATCAGTAGAAGGTGGAGGATGAAGGGCAACTATTGACTGTGTGATTCAGAGAATGAATGAATGGAAAAAAAAGAAACAGCTGACTCAGAAATCAGAACACCAAGCAGAATACTACAGTTTCACACTTGTATTTGTTTTTGGTGATTAAATTGTGTGTTTTTTTGAGGTTAGAGTCTGTATCTGAGTCCTGAACTGTCCTCTTAAGCCCAACAACATTTGATTTATCTGCCTTCATCTCTTTGCTGCTGCTCACAACAGCCAGGCCAGACTTGGCACAGTTTGCCCCCCTGTGCCGTCATAATTCCAGATCTCGCGAACAAGCCCGGAGTGTGTAATCAACCCTGGGCCCCATGTGCTGTGTCCTGCAGAGCTGAAATGTCACTTTGCTGTCTCTAGGCCTCGCAGCACCGACAACCGGAGTGTGTGACTAGGGGGCTCAGGACCTATTTGTGTGGGGGGCGATTATAATGTGCTTTGTTATTTGACAGCAGATGCAGAAGTAGAGTTATTTTACCACCTACCTCTGCTTGTTTGTGTTCATATTCAAGAGCTAGAGGGAATCTCAGGGCGGACGATCAGTGGCCATGTCGACCCTCCTGCGCTGCATCTCCAGCTCTTCTGTCGTTTTGCGGGTTCGTCAGAGGATACCTGGAAGGAGGCATTTCAGAACTTTCCCTGTGTTATGTGACCAAAAGGCCTCCAGAGGTAGGAAATGTACATCTGTATTAAAATCTCCCTGCTTAACCTTTAAAATGTGTGTTTTTTTCATAAGAGGACAGCCTGGGTCTGCATGCTTTCTTTTGGTTTGGATTTCCTCTGTGTCTTACTTGAGGAATGAGAGTTCACTCAAGGACACTCTCCCTCTTGCCAGACGAGTGGAAAACGCCACGGATCATGGACTGTTTGCAACAGGTTGCTAGATATCTTCCCATAATAGGGAGAGCTGTAGTGAAGCAGGCCGTGGCTATGCTCCCTGTAGGAGCTGCTAACATGTGAGGTCAGTTAAAGGTGACATGTAGAAGCTTAACTGCCGTCTAGCAGATTATGCTCACAGACGTTTGTTTATCGAGTCTGTATCTTGGGCCACATGTCGCCGAGTGTTAGTGAGACTTTTGCGAGTTACTGAGTGCTTTTAAACGTCTGAATTTTGAGCGTGTCTGTGTGGGAGTGCAGGCCTCACTGTGTGTGCTGGCTGCGAGCCAATCACCTGCTAATAATGTCTCCACGGTGGCGAGGTCACCATGCCGTGTATGGAGAGAAATGTGTAACCTGACACTGTTCCCAGCCACACAATCTCGGCAGTACACGCATGCTCTCCTATGTAATAAAGGGGATTTTGTTTGTTAGAATGAAAGCTTCTAATATGTTTTTGTTTTTTAATAAAGACACACATTCCCTTGGGTTCAGCAGACTCAACTATCAGCTGGTGTTTGTGTTCAGGTGTGCTCTACAAGGACCTGGTGGTTGGGGTTCCTAAGGAGACGGTACTGAATGAGCGTCGTGTGGCGTTGTCTCCTGCGGGGGTGGAGGCGCTGGTCAAACAGGGCTTCAAGGTGCAGGTGGAGAGTGGAGCTGGAGAGGAATCCAAGTTCTCCGATCAGCATTACAAAGATGCTGGAGCCACCATCACTGACGTCAATGGAGCCCTTGGCTCAGACTTGGTCCTCAAGGTTCGCACACATCTGCCGTTTGCTCTGCTAATAAGACAATTCAGTGGATAGGTATTACTGAATTTATACTTTTGCTGCTGTAGGTTCGAGCCCCCAGTTTGAGCGAGGCAGACCTGCTGAAGCCTTACTCCACCTTGGTGAGCTTCATCTATCCAGCGCAGAACCCAGAGCTGATGAGGAAGCTGTCAGAGAGGCAGAGCAATGTGCTGGCCATGGACCAGGTGCCCCGAGTCACCATCGCACAGGGCTACGACGCACTCAGCTCCATGGCTAACATCTCAGGGTAAAGAAAAATGATAATGATAATAATGAGCTTTATTTATATAGCATCTCTCATAACATAAAATGCACCTCAAAGCGCTTCACAAGAGAAGAAAAAAATGTATTTAAAAACAGGGGACACGAGAAGTGAAAACAATAAAATAATAAAATCCAGAAAATAGGATAATTATAGTAATAAATAAGTTGATACTGGTCAAATCAATTTTAAGATATACAAACAAGTATGAGAAATACAAAATAAATATAAAACAAATACAGTTTGAAAAAGGTGAAAATAATTAAAAGCAAGATTGTAAAAGTAAGTTTTGAGCTGTTCGTTCAAACTATCAACAGAAGTTGCTTGTCTTATTTGTGAAGTATGTTATACAACCCAGCGCTAGACGACCTAAGGGAACGGGTTGGAACATACTCAGATAAGCAATCTGAGAGGTATGAAGGTGCTTTAAGGTTTTAAAAACAAGTAAAATAATAACCCTCAACGTTAAAGGAACAGTGTAATGACGTTAGTACTCGTGTAATATGCTGCTGCGTTTTAAAGTTGCAGCCCATCAATGCTTTGTTTAGGTCGTCGGTAAATATGAAATGTTTGTAGCTGTTCAGGAATGTTTAGTTACAGCAAATGTTTGTTTTGTAGGTACAAAGCTGTGGTTTTGGCTGCTAACCACTTTGGCAGGTTCTTTACTGGTCAGATCACAGCTGCAGGAAAAGTCCCCCCAGCTAAGGTAACCGTCTACATATTATGCAGGTCAACGAGAGTGTCTTCCCACAGTCTTTTCTTTTTTCTTTTCAATGCATATCAATCGGAACCATCCCTGAACAATAATGCATATAGATGATTCTGCTGCACGCAGGTCCTGGTTATCGGAGGTGGAGTGGCTGGTTTGGCAGCAGCAGGTGCAGCCAAGTCAATGGGAGCCATAGTCAGAGGATTTGACACCAGGTATTAGATGAAACATTGTGTCTCAGACTGCAGACTGAGTGCTGATGGTTGTGATGAGTAACCTGACTGCCTGTTGACTGTCAGGCCAGCAGCTCTGGAGCAGTTCAAATCATTTGGGGCAGAGCCCTTAGAGGTCAACATCAAAGAGTCTGGCGACGGGGTCGGAGGTTACGCCAAAGAGATGTCTCAGGAGTTCATTGACGCTGAGATGGCCCTTTTCGCCAAGCAGTGTAAAGAGGTCGACATTGTCATCACCACTGCCCTGATTCCAGGTCAGTCGCACTGGTACCATCTCCCTCTCTTGTCTTTAATCTTCTGGCGTTTAAAGCTGCATTAATCACTATTTGTTGCATAGTAACATTGAACCAGTGTGATGAACTAACTACCACTCAACTCTGCAAGTCTTTTAGATTATTGTCTTTTTTAACGGCCTGCAAATGCACTTTTTAGTTGAGACTCAGCTGCTCTCATCAATCCTTGTTTGCAGCCGTTTACAGCAACACAACTTGTATAAACCACCTATAAGCTGCTGCCCACAGTTGGACACATTTTAAGATTGGCTGGTGAAGATGCAAAATGTATCATCTAGCAGCAAAAGACCCAGATATACTTTTCTCAGGAGTTGGTGGGGATTAAAACAAAGCAGGTAGCCAGACACACAACTTCATGCAGATACTAATGTTGCTTCATGTTTGTTGATTGTGTAACTAGGCAATTAATCGCAAACACTTTAGCCATAACAACTCCATACGCTTGTTTCGAGTTTTGTTTCGATGTTCTTCTGCCTCCTTGTGGCCAAAAACGGATGAACGCAGCTTTAATGTGGATTCACAAGTCCTCTGACTTTCTTATTTCCCAGATTGCATGATATTACGAACATTTGATCCATCTCATCTGTCCCTGTGTTTCCTGTTCCCATGCAGGGAAGCGCGCTCCCATTCTGATCAAGAAGGAGTTTGTGGAGTCGATGAGGGACGGCTCTGTGGTGGTGGATCTGGCTGCAGAAGCAGGGGGCAACATCGCAACCACCAAGCCTGGAGAGCTGCACGTTCACAAGGTGAGGTTTCAGACTTTGATAAAGAACAAAATAAATTCCTTGGAAGCCCTGTTTTAATATATAATTTGCTGATGATCTACTGTTTTTTTAATAACTAGGGAGTAACACACATTGGCTACACAGACCTGCCCAGCCGCTTGCCCACCCAGGCCAGCACTCTGTATTCAAACAACGTACTGAAGCTGCTGAAGGCCATTAGCCCAGACAAGGAATACTACCACTACGAGCCCAAAGACGAGTTTGACTATGGAACGATCGATCATGTCATCCGTGGGACTCTTGTTATGAAGGTGGGGTTTTTCTATTTGATGTAACTGTCCACTGGCAGCCTCCGGCTCTGCTGGCATCCCTCCTTCCCTCTTGGCATCATGCTAGGATTCTGCGCCAAATGACTACTAAAAACACAATCCCAGCTGGGAAAAGCTCATGTTGGATCCCAGCAAGAACGTTATGAACATTTCAAAATATAATTTTCCAGGAATTTTGGCTTTGACACATTGTTTATGGCAGAGAAAGCATGCAACCTCAACAGGACATATCGATTTACCCCTTGTTAAACTAAGTATTATTTTGGCTTCTTAAAGGAGAATTTAACTTTTAAAACCACCGTTAACTGGTTTGTGATTGCTGTTTGTTCAGTATAATCTGCTGTGCAGTCCATGAGTTTGTGTTTTGAGTGCTCCCACCATCCAGGCGAGATCCCCCACAATGCAAGCCTCCAAAGTCTTGATGTCTGTTTCTCACGCACAAGTCCGTGGACGTCTTCTGTGGTCTCACACTCGTCTACGTGTGTGTTTTCTAATGTGTTCAGGACGGTAAGGACATTTTCCCGGCCCCCCTCCCCAAAACAGCCCCCCCAGCCCCAGTGAAACAGAAAACAGTCGCAGAGTTGAAGGCTGAGAAAACGGCGGTGATCTCTCCCTTCAAACGCACAATGACCTCTGCCGGCGCCTACACTGCAGGTCAGACATGAATACACAAATACATGTAGAAATATTCACACTACTAGACAATTGGCACAATATAATGTGCTACAAAGTTATTTTACATGGAAGTTGGAATTTTCCCAATCTGATTCTGGGAAAAAAGGCCTTCTCTGCAAAGGAAAAAAAATAAAAAAATCACGTTACAATTAAAGGGATATTAATTGAATGAAATTATTTAGTTTTGTTTGGCTTAAATTGCTTAAAATGTTATTTAAAAGCTTTTCCTAATATTACTTAGCCTGATGTTAAGTTTTGGCTATACAACCTGTAGCAGTTCCAAATAGAGCTGAAACAATTAGTTGGTCATCACCAGCAATCTTTATAACCGGTTACTTGTTTAAGTACATTTTCAACCAGAAAAGCCGAAGATATTGATGGTTTAAGCCTCTCAAATGTGAATATTTGCTGCTTTTCCTTGAAACAAAAACAAAAAAAGAAACAATTTTAAAGACGTCCCCATTGGCTTTAAAATACCGACATGGAGAAACTATTTTATCTGATGTATTATTGACCAAAAGATGGATTGATTAATCAAGCGATCTGCACATTAACTAATAAAAAATAACTGTTAGTTGCAGCCCAAGTTTCAAACAATATCATATTTGGATCAATATCAGTTTTTATTGCTTAGAACACTGAGCTCACCAGATCTTAATGGGACGTTTGAATGCAGACACTCTATCATAACTGAACACAGTGAGGAATACATTTTTAGTAAAGTATGACATGACAGTTCACTTCTTTGAAGTGTAGGAGAAACTATGAATCATCACACTTGCATAGTTATGAAAATAGAAGTGTTTGTTCTTTTCCTCTTCAATTGTTCCATTGCTTTAATGGTAGAAAAAAGAGGGACGGGAAATAGAAAAGACTGCATACTTTTTTCCACTACATCAGTGTGGAAAGAACTGTACGCACACAGGCAGTCAAACATACTGTAACAACAACACTGCTTTGTCTCTCTGTAGGTGTGTCCACCTGTCTGGCTCTGGGCATCATTTCCCCCAACGCAGCCTTCACCCAGATGGTCACCACCTTCGGCTTGTCTGGGATTGTGGGATACCACACTGTGTGGGGCGTGACCCCCGCTCTGCACTCACCCCTCATGTCTGTCACCAACGCCATCTCAGGTCAGGAGTCAGTAGAAGATGGTTATGGCCAAATTTCTATGTGTTTTTCTGATGGCTTGACTTCTATCCGTCCTCTCTTGCAGGTCTGACAGCTGTTGGAGGTCTGGTGCTGATGGGTGGAGGTCTAACACCCTCCAGCCTGCCTGAGGGTCTCGCTCTTGCCGCTGCCTTTGTTTCCTCCATCAACATTGCCGGTCTGACATCCATCACTTAAACGTAGAAATAAAAAGAGAGAACAAGATTCATTGTCTGTCCAATCAAATGAAAAATATGTTGTCATCTGTGTATATATATGCAGGTGGTTTCCTGATCACCCAGAGGATGTTGGACATGTTCAAGCGTCCCACTGACCCTCCAGAGTACAACTACCTGTACATGCTGCCTGGGGCAGCATTTGTTGGGGGATATGGAGCCTCAGTGGCGGCTGGATACAACATCGAAGACGTATATCTCTTCATTCCACTCACATTTGTTCTCTATACAAGTAGCTTGTATTAAAGCTAGGGTTGGTAATGTTGAGAAACCAGCAAGACTACACTACAGTTTAAAAATGATCCAACTAAGAAACCCAGCCCAGTGTTGCGAACACTTTTTCAGGGAAAGTAGCACGAGCACTATTGATTGACTTTAAAAATGACTGAAGTTTTATTTTCTGTCGATCGCCTCATCGAAATAATCGACTTATCATTTCAGCTTTCAGTATTTTCATGAAGCTTCTATTCACACCTTTAACTCGACTGCGTCTGTAACCATACTCAAGCTCTACACAAATATCTTTTTCTACCTCAGATGATGTACTTGGGCTCGGGTTTGTGTTGTGTCGGGGCGCTGGCGGGCCTCTCTGCCCAGCGCACCAGTCGCTTAGGGAACGTCCTGGGCATGATGGGAGTGGCAGGGGGCATCGCTGCCACCCTCGGTGCCCTCAAACCCTCACCAGAGCTGCTGTCTCAGATGTCTCTGGCCATGGCCACAGGGGGAACCCTGGGTAGGTGGCTTCCTCCTTTAGGAAGATCTACAACTGAGATACACATGATGTCTTGATTTAAATAATTTAAAAAATCAATAAAATTCGGGCATGGCTCCATATTAAGTCCAGCAGTTTGTTTAGAAAACTGCAAGACCACCATGAATGAGTTACATTTTATTAACTTCGCATGCGGCTCCTCTGGTCTTTGAAGAGTGTGATTTTTCTTTTTTGCTAATTCATAACAGAACATCAATCATCCTGTCCAGATACAAAGATGAGTGGATGTTGTGATCGCGTGTGAATGTTGTACATGTTAATGTAATTCAAGAAAGCAGGATGATAAATGATGTTTTCATCACGCAGGCAGCAGAGCATGAGGGTTTACTCGATGTTAAATTTGTGTTTTCAAGAAAACACACTTAGATACTTAACATAGGACTCATTAGATTGGCTTTGAAGATCCGGCCCTGTTTGTTAAGAGTCATGTTGCTGAAAGCAGGTGTTTGCGTTTTAACCATGTGCTTTAAAAAAAAAAAAAAAACGTAATATTTTCAATCTTTTGCATTCAAAACTCACAGAGATTTACTGAAATCTGTTGTTTGTTGGATCTTCATATCTCAGGTCTGACCCTTGCCAAGCGTATTGAAATCTCAGACTTGCCGCAGCTCGTGGCGGCCTTCCACAGCCTTGTGGGTCTGGCAGCTGTTCTCACCTGCGTTGCCGAGTTCATGATTGAGTTCCCTCACCTTGACACTCACCCATCCGCTGGTGTGCTCAAGACTGTGGCGTATCTGGGCACCTACATCGGAGGCGTCACCTTCAGTGGCTCACTGGTGGCCTACGGCAAGCTTCAAGGTAAAGGAATTTACTTCAAGAATATTTGTAGCATCTACAGCACACAACTACATAATATTGTGCATGTGACATGTTTTAAAGTCAGCAGAATATGTCCTTCATCATTGTTCTTTATTTGACACAGACACACTAATATCTGTATAAACATTACATTACACTCATTTAGCAGACGCTTTTATCCAAAGCGACTTACAATTCAGAGTCTATCACATTTCTGTAGGCACAACTACGGGAGCAATTTTGGGGTTAAGTGTCTTGCTCAAGGACACATCGACATGCGACTAGCGGAGCCGGAGATTGAACCGCCGACCCTCTGATTGAAAGACGGCCCTGCTATCCACTTATCCACAGTCGCCCACGACTGAGCTTTGCGTCCTCTGGCGCTGATTGTCTCTTTCATCTAGTTAAAGCCAAAGATCCTCTGGTAAATCCAGGCCTGGGCTGGGAGGGGGGGGGGG
>NW_022280038.1:7471808-7647871 GCF_004355925.1 Anarrhichthys ocellatus
GTTGTGTGCATGTGTCAGCAGTCACTAATTTGCATTGCAGTGCGACTGATCAAGAGGAACATATGAGAAGCTTTCTAGTAATTTGTTATGGGCAGTGGCTGCATGGCTGTGGTTTGTGGATGGGGACAGACTCTTGGATGGCTGATTAGAGGCCTCCACGGGGAAGTCCTGACCGTTCAAAGACGCTCGACACTGCTCGAGAGAAAAGTGTGTTTACGTGTTTTATCTTGTCAAATGATTCCCCTTTCAGCCCCACGAGAAGAGTGAAAATAATTTCTGGCTTCTCTGAATATGTTTGTCGGAAAATGTTTTTGGTTGTAGGCGTCCTGAACTCGGCCCCCCTGCTGTTGCCGGGACGACACATGTTGAATGCCGGTCTGATGGCAGCGTCAATGGGAGGCATGGTGCCGTTTATGCTCAGTTCGAGCTACGGTACCGGCATGGGGTGTCTGGTGGGAGTGTCTGGGCTTTCCACTATTATGGTGAGTTTCAACGATTCAACAAGCTGAAAAAAAACATATTAAGAATAAATGGAAAGGAACATTGAAGATGTGCAACTTTTTCGTCAAGTAAAAACTGTTGAAAAGTAATTTCTTTCCTGTCTTGAGTGAGCTAGAATCACTCTTTTCAATACATGGATTAAATGATACAATACATTTTTACTGGTACCAAGTAAGTGACTTGTACTCCGTGTACCCAGTGAGTAAAATGTTATCTGCATCTCAAACAAGGTGGTTTTAATTTGCGTAAGTGACTCAAATAACTCTTGTTTTAACTTCTCCAACCTCCCCACAGGGTGTGACCCTCACAGCAGCCATTGGTGGCGCTGACATGCCCGTGGTCATCACCGTGTTGAACAGCTACTCCGGATGGGCGCTCTGTGCCGAAGGCTTCCTATTAGACAACAATCTGATGACGATTGTCGGAGCTCTGATTGGCTCCTCCGGTGCCATCCTCTCCTACATCATGTGTGTGGTGAGTGGACGCACGTCCATCCAGTCACAGGTGTGAACTTCCACGGTGTACTCGGCACATATACCTGAGACAGAGTTATTGTCCTCCTCTCCTCCAAGGCGATGAACCGTTCCCTGCCCAATGTGATCCTGGGTGGGTTCGGGACCACCTCCACAGCAGGCGGTAAGCCAATGGAGATTGTTGGCACTCACACCGAGGTCAACTTGGACCAGACCATCGACATAATCAAAGAAGCCAACAGCATCATCATCACACCAGGTACACACTGTACTGTACATGCAACGCAAGACATTTGTCAGTCCACTGGGTATTTATAAGGAATTTCCAACTTTGTGGCCTGATGTGACACATTATCTCACCGACTATTATTTTACGCACTAAAATAATCAATACATTTTTATAGATTCATGATGTTGCTGAGGGCATTTTTATTATTTGCCACGTGGAAACAGCTGCTGTATAAAACAGTAAACAAAGTGGCCGAGGTTTACTTTAACATTTATTTGTGTCTTTTGTCTGTCACAGCGTTGGCAATTTTAAAAGTGTACTCTAGATCTAGCATTGCATTCCTGTAACATTGTTGGACTCAAAATGTCTGTTTAAGCTTTAAAAAAAGAGATCAAAAACGATAATTCAGAGAGATCTACATTACCCACAATGCAACTCTACCTAAGTCCTTGAATATACACGTTCAGGTGTCTTATGCTAGTAGCGACTAACTTAGCCTCGAGTCTCAAGCAAAGGAGACGAACGGGCTACAAAAGTCAGGTAAACTCACTTCTATCGAACTCCACACCAACAGATTAATTTTGTTTTCATAGTCATCAGACCCAACCGACACTGACTCAAGTGATGTCACTTGAGGCACTTGTTAACAGATTTCACACAGCTCCCTCTGGAGACACCCATTTGCATTTGAATTCCCTCAGAGTTGTGAGCAGAATTTAGTGTGTACAACGGCGGAGTTCCCCTTTTAAGCTTCCATCCAGAGGAATACCGAAACTCTGTAGACATTTAAACTCTGCCATTTTGTGCGGAGCCGGTTCAACAGACGGAACTTATTTTGAATAGCTCGTGGTCAAAAAGACTGCACAGTAGTTAACACGTATGAGGTAATCTGCCATTGTGGCAAGTCTGCCTTTTTAGTCAGCGAAAGACTAATTCTATCAGATCTTTGTGGTCATTTTAAACCATGCATACATAAAGTACAGTTACAAAGACTGTTAAAGACCAGAGGCCTTTGGTAGAGGTGTGGATTAGGTGTTTGGGCTGACATCAGAGACTAAGGTGGAGCACAACTTTAATGTCAGATTCCCTCATCACCGGACAGCCCGGATCCTCTTCTGCACTCCAGCTGCAGCTTTTCAACGATCACACTCATCTGATGAGCTTCACCTGACAAAAAAGGCTGAGCCTGACCGCTCTGCAAAGATCAAAAAAATATTTTCGCGGCAGCTCGGGAAAAGATAGAAGCTTTCGCAAAACGTTTGGAAATGGTCCGGATCTTGGGCTCATTGACATGGCAGTAATTAATTAAACTCAGAAAATTGAAGCCATGGTAACCACAAGATGGAGCAGTTTGCCCACACATTATCTCACTTCCACATGGTGGATTTGATTTTTGAGTGTGAGATGGAAACCACTTCCTGATTTTGTTTAAAAGATAAAGCCAGACAACTGAGTAGTTGTTGAGTGGCCCGAGCAAAAGGAACCACTCTGAAGTAGGCTACTTGGATACTTGGATTGCTGTTGTTTTCCAGTGGCTCGAAACCAACGCAAGGACAGCTGTGTGGTCCAACATGCTGGTTTGATTAGAGAAACAGTGAAAAGTCACAAGAGCTATTTAGTCCAGACTCAAGATTTCTCCATGCGCTGTCAACAACAAAGCACGGCAGCGAGGAAACAGAAGGCTCCGGTTGTCTGGGGAATTAGAAGATACGGGTTACGGGTGACTGGCTTCAAAAAACTCGACCAGGGTCAATGCTAAACTCTACAAGGTACCTGACCACCAGGGTGAAATAGGGGTTAGGCAGACAGGGAAAGGAGCTCTTTGCACGCAGGATACCCAAACGCACACCACACATGCGAAAGGTTTCAGAAGAAAAATGTCTCTTAAACCAGTGAACCACTATGATTTATTACAGAGAGACTTGTGGTGAATGAGGACAGTGAGAGGAGGACAAAAGACAATATGAAGGGTTGTGGAATCACTGGTTTTATTGTTATCGAACCCTGCTGGATTGCTGTGCTTTCATTTAAAAAATAAACTATCAGTGTCAAATGCTCGCTTAATCCAATAGGACCACAAACAAAATAAGAATAAGACAATTGGATAATAGACTGATCATATCCTAAGATTTAGATTTAGGCATTTTTTTAAGCTACTGCATGTTTATTCTCTGTATGTGTTTGTGTTTAGGTTGGGGTCTGTGTGCAGCAAAAGCGCAGTACCCGATTGCAGACATGGTGAAGATGCTGAAGGAACAGGGCAAGAGTGTCAGGTGAATATCTGTGCTCTGCATTTACTTCATTAAAAAGATGACTGCTGCTTCTTTTCTCAGTGGGATAGAATTTTTTTATTTTGAACATTTTTTGTATTTTAAAGTGAAAATCCTTGAGATTTCAGTCCAGGTTGATTTTTCTATTTGAGTGAAAATAATGTAATTGTGCTTAGAGTGTGGGAGTCTGGAGTCTTGTTGCTGATACATGAGCTTCAAATATGTGCACAGTTTTTAGAAAAACTGAAATACAGCATGTTTTTCCAGTAATGTTGCCACGGAGACTGTAAATATATAAATACTGCAATACTTTCCTCAGTGGGCCAAAGACTCAATCACAATTGTGTGATCTCCTTCAGTAGTAAAGTGACTTGAACATCTTCGAGAGTCTAACCCCAAAAACAACTCCTTTCCAACACCTGATTAGGGAGAAAGATTTTTATTTTCTCCTGACAGCAAAGCTGGAAACTGCAAAGTACTTTTTAATATGTACTGGACAGTACGGACGTAAAGAAGAGACAGAAGTACATTTACTCAAGCACTGTACTTGAGTTAAATTTAACTTGATTCTTTTTAGTTTACACTACTTTATACTGTTACACCACTACTTTTCAGATGAAAACATTGTGCTTTCTACTCCCTTTATGTGACTATTATATTAACTCAACATGTGAACATGTTAAAGGTCAAACAACACAACAATATACTGCATGAAGTAGTTAATAGTAACTGCTTCATCTTCACATCTACAACATGAAAATGCTGCTCACTTACTTGTGAATGCATAATATAAAATATATCACTGAGGGGAGACATTCTGCTGCGTAAAGAGTACTTTTACTTTCAATACTCTTGCTTAAATGTGATTTTAAATTGCAGAATGTTTTGCTTTGTAACGGAGTATTATTACATTTTAATGTTGCTACTTTTTCTTCAGGAAATATCTTAATTCTCCACAACTGAATATATAATATATTCTGAATTTGTTTAGAAAGAGACAGGTGCATTTTTACTTGTGCTTCCACAGGAGCAGGGAGTAGTGAGCTTTCAATGCAAATCAAGGTGTGTTGATGAGCAGTAACAGTTTTTTTCTTCAACAGGTTTGGTATCCACCCAGTGGCCGGTCGTATGCCCGGCCAGCTGAATGTCCTCTTGGCTGAGGCTGGTGTTCCCTACGACGTGGTCCTGGAGATGGACGAGATCAATGATGACTTCCCAGGTTAACTCTTTTGTTTTGTATCTGAAGAAAGCTGTTGAAATGTTTACTACATGGTTGTCACTTTGTCAGGAAGGTGTCCGGTAATAGTACTAAATCAGTTATGTGTAATAATCTCATCCCCCGTTTCATACGCACTTGGAGCAGCCTCGTGTTGTCTTGATATTTAGACATGCCATTTTTTATCAGGGCAACAGTTTTTGTTTTCTTAGCAACTGGGCGAGCTTACTGAGACACATGGTTCTGTTTATGACAGAGGGAAATATGTGTGGTGCTGGGGGGAACCCAATGACACCAGTGAGGACAATTGCATGGCATTTCGCCAACGGTTTTGTCTGCGTTGTGTATAAATGTGTAAACATCTGTGGCCCACAGAGACGGACTTGACACTGGTGATCGGAGCCAACGACACTGTGAATTCTGCAGCACAAGAGGATCCCAACTCCATAATCGCTGGCATGCCTGTTCTGGAGGTGTGGAAGTCCAAACAGGTTGGTCTACCATTTAAACTACCGTTGATAAGTATTGCTGCAACAACAATATCCCTATATTTGTATCAGAGTGGTACAGTGACTATATATACTTATTTAAACTCTACTCCAGGTGATAGTGATGAAGCGCACATTGGGTGTGGGCTATGCTGCAGTAGATAACCCCATCTTCTACAAGCCCAACACATCCATGTTGCTGGGAGATGCCAAGAAGACATGCGACAGCCTGCAAGCCAAGATCAGAGAGACCTTCTACTAGTGGCCCCTCAATGGTTCACCATCATGGACAGTAGTTCTCAAGTAGACAAATACCCAGCATTAGCTTTCAGGATATATATTTTTGGAGAACATATTTATCGGGTCTGGAAGAAATGTGTTTCTACTACAAGTTGATTTTTTTTTTTTGAAAATAGGAGACATTAGTAACTCAAACGTGTACTGATTTGTAAATAAAAATATTGAAACACATCTGAGGTCCGTTTCCTTGTTCATTATTACATTTTATAGTCAAAGATTTAAATCACTCACTGCAACCTGCATGAATTAAAGTGGGAGGAGCATTAGGTCTCACACCAAAATGTCAAACATGCTCATTTTCAACATTTTGAATTAAAGACCAAGTTGATACTATTTCCCTTTGTGATTTTTAGAATTAACTGTTTGTCACTTTGCAGATGATTTTCTGAGATTACTATTGCTGTCATCCAGTTTGCTGCAGCTGTGTGATGTGTGTCTTATATTTGTATGCCAAACAAACCTCTATCATGTTGGGCAATTGTAAACCTTGCGCTTTATTGCATATTCTTATCCAAATAGTATCTCATACAAAATATCACACAGCCATAAAATAAAACTCATCAAAATCATAAAAGGGTTGGCATGTGAATCTACTCCTCAGCTACAGTTCATAAATCTTTTGGAGCTGATGGGAGTTTTTCCTTGAAGTATTCCTCAGCACTTTCCAGCAGAAGTCTTTGCTTTGTTGACAACTGAGTGCAGGAAGGTGTAGAAGAAGAGAAGGTTGTCATATTCTCCATTGTACTCCTGAGCAAGGCAATGCTCGCTGAAGTCCATGAGGAAATAATAAATAGCTTCGATAGTAGCTAGGTAGGTGTCTGGTTTGCCCTTCTGACTTCGCCAGAAACACGTTTTCCTCGTCTTCAACTCCACCCGGAGCAGATCTGGAGGAGAACACACATCAGTCAGAGAGCGCTCGAGAACAAAGCGTGAAATCATCTTAAACAGCGGTGTGGGTGAAGTAAATTTGCCCCTAATAATCACCAGCAGTCAGAGCTCGTTGAAACTCTGCACAAATGCATTCTTTCACGAATACCTTGCAGTCTTTCATCTGTGCTGATCTTGTTGGTCTGGTTCCATGTGCTGTCAATGAAGACCACCCTCTGTAGGGGATACATCCTTGACTCCAAGTTCTTTGCTTCATCTGGGCTCGACTGTGGCTTCTCTGCAGTGTGTGTGGGGCCTTGAACTTCCTCAGTTTTCAGCCTCTTTATGCGGGGTTCATAAGAGGCACCATGTGACCTGCTGTCTGTCAAGTCCTTCAAACACTGCATCATGTCTTGAACCGAGACAGCATCTGGACCGGGGAACACCAACACCACCTGGAGAAAGCAGAGAGACAACACGGGTTCAGAGTGGAACACCATCACACAACCCAAGACTAAAGTACAAAAAACATTTCTACAATGTGGTGATTTATGCTTTAATTAGGAAGCACTGAAATAGAGTAGTGCAGTTTCAAAGGAGCAAAATAAGGTTGAGCATGAGATCATTCAACTGAGTAAAATAGTTGAGAAAGCCAAAAAAAATCAAAGTTGGAAACTGTCAAATACAATAAGCATATGAGGCTTGTGCACTTTAGCCACCATAATTGTTAACGTCAAGTCAAATTACAGTATCCGATTATGTTTAATATAATTTGTACTATGCAACTTGCCAAGCATGAAATAAGAAAATGCAGCCAGCAAGTTACTCGACCTTCTGAATCTATTATAAATTCCACATTTTTTCATCGTAACGTTTTATACAATATGGATAAAAATCTAAAATGAGTTATACTACAACTAATACAGGAGTACATCAGGCACAACACTGGGCATTTACTTCAATAATGTGAATTTAGTGGATAGTAACAGCTTCAAAACATCACTCAAAAGCAAATAATCTGCAACTATTTTGATCATTAATTCAACTTTTCAATTTCAAACAGAAAAATCCAACTTTAATCATTTTAATGATGATGAATCACTGCTTTTCTTTGTGTTAAAAGTAAATTGAATATCTTTGGGTTTTGGACACGTAATGTCTTTTATCCGACCTTTGGCTTTTAAAATTTGTAACGGGCAGTTTTCATTATTTCTTAAGTCTCTTTCAATTGTACAGACCAAACAATTTATCTTCAAAAATAATGGGCAGATTAATTGATAATGAAAATAATTGTTAGTTGCCACCTTAAAGGGTACAGCTGCACAATGACACTCAAAGGTGTAAAATAAACTCCACTCTTTCAACATGGAAATCAACTAACCTTTTCCTTTTTATAGTCCGGTATGCAGGGGTAAGTGTATATGGTGACATCACTGGGTGCGAGGATCTTGGCATGGACTGCGGTGCTCTTTCCATCCGTCTCATTAGGATGCTTGATGATGTCTATCTTCACTGGCAGCTGAGCACAACATACAATATGTAGAGTCATGTCCAGTGTGCAAAATATCTTAAATCTTACATAAAAGACATGACTTTTCCACATGAGGATACTACTATCACAGCTCCTCCATACTGTAGCTGAAGGCCTCTATTAAACAATCAAGAGAGTCCTGACTTCTTACTGACCTTGATTACGGGGATTTCTTGCAGGTTGACACCCAGTAATGAGCAGCATGTATAGCAGAAGAACATCCTTGATCCTCCACATTTAGAGCATTTCAACCTGCCCCTCTCCTGCGCCTTCTCCAGCACCGCATGCGATGCCAATTTTAGACCTTGGAGAGGCAGCTTGGCAACCTTAGGAGTGTCCGATGAGTCACTAGAGACTGTTGTTTTGTTACGGCAACTAGGATGGAGATGCTGGTCCTGATCCAGGCTGCTCATGCTTGCCCGTTAAATGTTGACAGACCAGTGCGGAAGTATGTGGGCCCTCCGTTCATAGCTGAAGAAGAATGACAAAACAAACGATTGCAAATATTGGTAGACAGAAGCAATCCAACATTTACGAAACGTTAAAAGTGAGGGGCGCAATATAGAGATAGAGGTTGTTATTAAAAAGGTCATACATGAGTCGTTTCTCAAGTTGAATTTAATTGGGAGATATTTGGTTTATTAATACAACATAAGTAGTGTGATGAGACTGGATCATGTCGAGGAATTTTGTTGCAATATATGATTTAACTTGAATGCTTTCAAGGAGGCCATCTTCGAATTTCATTTAAACTGGCTAATACGTGTAAATGTAGATCACGTATGAATTATATTTGTCCCTTTTGCTTATTTTATTTGTATAACTTGATTTTCATCTGTATAGTTTACTTAGCTTTTCTTATTTTTCCTGGTTTGAACGTCGTTATTATTATCATTAATATACACATTCTGATATATTAGCTATACATACACATATATATATATATATACACATATATATATACATACATATATATACACACATATATATACATATACATACATACATACATACATACACACACACACACACACACACACACACACACATATACATAGCTAGAGAATGAATGTAAAGTGAGCTAACCACATGTAACTAGCGTTACATATTCAGTTATTTGCATTTGAAAGCACAACATGCAGTTAACATTGAATTCTTATGTATTTCCTCTTCTCTTTGGCTCAGTAAAATCTGACAGCAGACTACTGTGCGCTACATGTGCCCCAGTGTACACGCTGTTAGCTTACGTTCACAGCTAGAGTAACGTAAACATGATCTGATTCATGCTAGTGAAGCTAGCTTCTGTTAGCAAGCTCAACAACATCTGTAGCTATGAGGCTAGTGGCAGACACGGGACATAGTGGTTACTTACGTTAGCTAATACCAAAATAAAGCAGACGTTGGTGTAGTTGAGTTGCAAGCTATACCCTTTTCCATTTGCTAACGTTACTCAATCGCAATAAAAAACGTGTGTAGATCCGCGTGAACGTCTTTATCTACACCGGAAGTACAGCTCCGTGTTCCGTAAACTTCTTCTTCTACACCGGAAGTACAGTTCCGTGCTCCGTGTACTTCTTCTTCTCTACCGGAAATACAGTTCCGTGTAGAGGAAATAGTACTATGGTTTATTAATGAATAATATTAATGCATTCACATGTTATCAACGTAAGCTCTGATTTTGGACTTTCATGATAATGAACCCCAATAATCATGCTAAAAAAAATTTAAATATATTCATATTAAAATAAATCAACAGTTAATACACTTTGTTGTCCAACGACAATATTTGTACAGCTAGCCTAGATTGTACTACATTAAAAGTGATTATTTTCAAATAATTCGAAATAAAAAGTTGTAAATTACCTCAGCTTACAAATTTTAAGTGTTTTGTTTTTAATATATAAACATATAATTAATAGGCCCACTTAAAACCATTGAAACGTGTCCTTTTTGTGAACTATTCAAAGAGCTTTTGCTCTGGACTTTGTCCATTTGTGCAACCCATTCTGCATTTCTACTTAATTTGTTTCAAAACATCCTCCCCTTCCCACAGCAAACATCTGCATATGAACCGTTAGTGATATTGTTTAATCTAGTTATGTTTGTTGATGAACATGTACATTAAAAGTCATAAAACAGCACACAAAAGTCCCAAAACATCTGACAATCTTCCCCTGAGCTACAACTGTCCATTATTTGCTTGAGTTGAGAATAACAGACTTTCTGGGCATCCCAATCTTTCATTTTAAGTTAATTAAATTAAATGTCATCTCTATAGCACCAAATCATTACAGAAGTTATCTCAGGGCATGTATGTGTAATATGAATGAAAGTGACTATAGAAGTCAAATGAAAGGGTAATGGTAATTCAGTCTAATTATGGTGTGTTTTCACACTGCAATGGTATTTTTTTGGATGCTCTGCAACCGGTCATTCTCTAGACGAATCAAAGCTGGTACTCTTTAAAGTCATGTCGCATTAGCAAAATTCAGGTTTCACAGGTGATGTTTCCCCAATGTGGCTGATCGAAACTTAAGGGGTTAATTCAGGGAAAACTATTTATGAATATGCATTTGTCTTATTCTAAGCCAGATGTGCTTGATGTGAGGTAAAACCGATTGTTTTATGTCAAATTTCACAGATACCTGAGCTGTCACACATTTTTACGAAACAGGCAATCGCATGCAGACTTGCATAGCAAACGGATGTCTATCAAATGAGATTTTCCAGTGTCCAGTGTTGGATTCCAAACTATCAAAAGTCTGCCAAATGTGTACTGTGTGCCAGGTTGCTTTGAAAATCATTGCAGTGAAATATAGTTTATCAATATTTGAAGCAAATATTCTGACCAGCAATATTAGTCATATTGTTCACACACCATGCTTACCTGTTGTTCAGGATCTATTGTAGGAGCCTGTTTGTCATAGTTATACAGACATCATTTGGTGGTTCTTCCTCCACATGTTCAAGGTGATTCTTCTCTCTAAAACTTAGAATGTTATAACTGTACAGCTATAGTTTCCATAGACAGGATTATGCCCTGCACTGTCTTTTGGTCTTAATGATCTGTGTTGCCTTTGGCATTAAGTTGTGAAAATTTAGACATAACAATATCAAGGTTGAGATCCACCCGCCTGCACCAAATATGAATGGATTGGCTGTTCCTGACATGTTTTATCATTTAAATTCACTTCTTTTTCTGTTTAGTCTAACACAGAGGAATGAAAAAACAAACTGAGAGCTGCATATCAGCAATGTTTGTTTTACTGTTGACAGCAGTCCAGTTAAAATTCAAAGAAAACTGTTAGTGATACTTTATTTTCCTCTGTATTCTATGTTGCTGCCATTTTAAATGTAGTCTGAGAAATATAAATTAAAATAGTTGAAATATGGTCTTGAAGGTGTATCCAAGCTGCTCGGCCCAAGCAGCCAACTTTGCATTTTAATGAGCATTCCCTGTATTGTAAAGGGTAAGTAGATGACTGGACTGACCTTTTGGTTTTCTTGCCTTTCTCAGGTAACCATGCACTGATGACACACACCTGCAATGCTTCTCAGACTGACAGACTCTCCATATTTGACATAGCGTGAGTTTTGAACTGTTGCAAGGTGTGCTTTTCAGGTACGAACTCCGAACAGAAACTTAAGATGCCTCGTACAGCAGCTGGAGAGTAATAAAAAGACAGGAATCCTGCTCATGGTAAGCTTTTTACTCAGTGTTTTTTGCACTTGCATGTGTTCCTACAAGTGCATGTGTGTTAATGTGCATTCATGTTGTCTGTCTGTCCCAGAGTGATATTGCTTGAAAGAACATTGAGCCAAGTTGGAAAGCTGCTAAGCATCCAAACTATATTTGTGAAAGCAAATTGATAATCCAACATGCCTAAGTCAAAATCTTTCATCATAAATGATACAGTGGTCTTGTAATGCACACCACCCTTAGTTTATTTAATTTACCTAACTTATTTAATACCTCTGAAAAAACCACAAAAGAGAAGTTTCTTTGTGCTGATCAAAACGCTGAACCGCAAGTCTTTCCAATAATAGGGTGCCTGTTTCTCTGAATAATCCACTGACCCTGCTGTAGTTTTCATTGGGACTATTCATTCAGTAGAATGTAGTTCCGAGCAATATAATGTAGTAGCAAGGTAAAGTAAAATTACTAACTAATGCTAGCACTCCTCTTTTGATGCAAACGTGTCAGAGATTTTAAGTATTCAAAACAGTTTATTTGCAAGGAATTATGCACCGAAATACCTGCTGAACATTGTGTACTTGGTTTACTTTCTTAGCATCTGAAAGACAGAGGGAGCCTCAAAATGAAAAACTTCAGTACTCTTGTGGATTTGCAATATATTTGTTGAACAGATACGAAAGCTAAGTAGCCAACATTAGCCACACAAACCAACGTGGAACCAATTTGTGAAACCTAATAAAAATATCAGTATTTACCAGGATCTCAAAACCACTCAATGTTAATTTTGCACCGGTTTTAAAATTGTATAGCCTCTTTGTCTTTTGTATCTTCTCAGGCTGGTGGACAATGTGTCATATGACTGGACTACTGCATACTGTGTTTAAGACCTCTCATTAGTGATTCTTTCTGAAGCACTGAATCCCTATGAAGCAATTGGGTTGAAATGCTTTACTGTTTTGGAGCATTTGATGCAGTCATAACTGGAACATCTGCTGGCAAAATCCTTGCTATTGCATTTCTACGAATAGATTAAATCTAAGACCGTGACCACTAAGTTTGTCAGGATACAAAAAGGTGTAATTACTCTTGTTATTGTTATTATCTTCAATAAAGCTTGCATTATAAAAACAGATCACTTTTAGATGGACTTTACAGCTCTGTTTCTAGATACAGTAGCTGGATGGAAGTGTGATTTTTGGCTTGGCGCCTCAATACATCTGCATCACACATCTTTCGTCATGGCTAAGGAGGGGCCACAGAATTTGGCTTAGCTGACCATTAAACTCCCGACACGTCAAGTTTTTAGCAGCAGGAGCAGTTTTTGTTTGTAATGTTGGGAAAATCTACCTGTATTGACATAATGCGCCACAAAGAATCTATGTGATCATCTGTACAAAGTGGAGCTTTGACACACTGAAAGCAGAACTTTGCTGAGTTCGAGAAAGTTTTTAAAATCATAAATGGGTTATTGGATGCGTCTATCCAGTGTTTCTTTGTAAGACTTGTCTGTGTTGACAGTAGACAAAATCGTGCCATGTGAGCCACAGCATAAGAGGATACTCTTTTTCGACTCCAAATATGGTCAGACTTGTTTAGTTTACACCGATGTTTGGTGAACTTTGGCTCGAAAACTATTTCTAACAAGTCATTGTTTGAAAACTTAGACACTGAGTACTGAGACACTGTAGCATGTCACTGGAATTGTATTGGTATAACTTGGGTCCAATCTGTCAGGAACTGACTTTTGCAACCTGCAACAGGTGATAAATTTGCACCCATTTAGAATGTGCATCTTTGAAATTGTGGTCTTGGTCTTGGTCTACTAATCAAGTAGGATCTTGGCCGTTAAACAGTATTATTTACTCCTGTAGTGTTGTAATTGGGCATTGGTTTAATATGTTGGTGGTCCGCATTAGTTTCCCAATGTACCTTAGTTAAAATGCTCTTTGAAAGCCAACAGGGCCAGTTGTAATTTCTTACTTGAGTTTGGTGATGGATGAAGTTATTAGTCTTTCAAATCTTAGTCGCTGTAAGTTATTATAAACATCTTCTTTTAATCATATCTAATTATCTCTCTGTGTACATTTAATTCTCTTTCAAAGAAAGTGTGATATTGCGGTGAGTTGCTGTAGGTCCCGACCCTCTTTCAAAAGGACCTGGTGTTCTGGCGGGTTCCTTACGAAGGGCTGCAAACACAGAATTCCCCCACATTACATAACCACAGATGTCCTCTGAGGAAATGAAGGCCCAGAAATGTATCAAGTTCAGTTGCGTGTTCCCCTTCCCCCTCATGGCCTCCCCTGTCTCCCGCTGCCCCAAGACCACATCTTCACATCGCACAAGACTCCCCAGCCTCTCTCCCTGTTTATCTTCACTTGCCTCACTTCTTCATACTCGGTTTGTCTCACCCCATCCTCCGGTTCAATGCTGTTCACAGCCAGTTTCAGACTTCCCCGTAGACGTTGCCCTTAACTACGCATGCTGTTTATAATACATGCGGTTTTCTGTGTTCATGCTTCCACACAAATGCAAATATAATACTGCGGTTTTAAAGCATTGCAATGAATAGTAAATCAATGTCATAGAGTCACTATTCATCCCAGGAGGTCCATCAAACTGCACAGTAGCTCTTTAGCTGCTTTTTTGAGCGACAGAAATTAAGAAGTATAGACATGTAAACAATAACAGTACTCTAAACTAATATTAGACTTTGTACTTCAGCAAATTATCAGTTACAGCTGACCACTGTAACTATTTATGTGCTATCAGATAGTATAGATTATAACTAACCAATACAATTGACCCCAAGTCATCCTTGCATCTCTAAATCAATTACCATTTTGTAATTATTAATAATAAAAAATAATAATATTTAGACATGCCGTTTAAACAATCTACTGGCATACGTGACGACATTACAAGGCAATGTTTTATTTTACTGTAAAGAAACTATTCCGTTGCTGGAAAGAGTACAGCTGGTTTCATGATTTGGTAACTAATGCACAGCAGATGAAGAAAAGTGCAAGGGAATCCCGCAAAAAAAAAAGTATTAAAAGTATTTGTTATTTCAGGAGCAATTTATTAAACAACAGTTTTATTTTCTTGGAACACCTTGCAAGTATAATTTGTGTCTGGCGTGCCTGTGTTGCACCTTTTTTCCTGGAAGCCTGTTGCTTCACGTCCAGTTCTCTCTCATTCTCTCTCATTCTCCTTGGCTTCAGCCTCTCCTCGTCCTGCTGGGAATATAGCCTTGAGTCTGAAATGTGTTTACATTTTGAGCATGGTACAAATTATCTGCTGAAGACTAACTTTGCGTGACTTGGCAGACGCCTTCACCTTGCTCAGATGTTGTTTGGGTCAAACGTATTTCAGGGGTTTGCTCTCTCAATTTGACTGTCTTTATCTAACAGGGGTTCTCCAAGCCAGATGTGAACTCAGGCAAAAGGTAAAGCTCGTGTAGGTATGTGTGTGTGTGTGTGTGTGTGTGTGTGTGTGCCTGCGCTTTATACGTTTATACGCTTGTTTATTAACGTATGGTGAAGACAGCCTGCCAATATGTCTGAGATATTTTTCTACACTGACAAGACTCCATTTATACTCAATACAATATAATCTCTGCGGGATTTAACGTGACATTTGAACCAAGTTGATGTATTTTTATCTTCCATCATAAATTAATAGATTTATCATCGAGTTGTATTTGTACATCTCAACCTCCCCTATCAGATTGAGGAATCTTATTCACACATGTCATGTGTCGACAATTGTCCAACAATACTAATGTTTTCCCAAACGTTTCTTTCCAATGTGTCAACAGATTTGATCATCTGACAGCTTAGTATCTCCAGAGGACTGCAGTTATATTAGAGTTTGAAAAACTGTAATTTCTTTTTAATATGTAATACGTTTTCTCTGTAGGTTTGTGTAAATATTAGAGTTAAGAGAGCGAATAGCCCCAATTTCATCAAATGATATTCAAAGATTGGGTTTGGACTAATCCTCCAACAGTCATTTTCTTATTAGATCAAAATCACAGTAATAACAGATCATACATTTTGCACTTATTATAATACTGTTTTATCATGTACCCAAAAGGTCAAATCACATGAGATTACACACATTTAAAAAGTTGTGACTGAATAACAAATTTCTCTTTCTTATTAATGGTTGCGTGCAAATAGTAAAAAGAAAAAACAAAACATGTTTATTTCCCAAATTGGATTTATTGAGTAATTGAGGGTGTGTTGAATTTGTATCACAGTGTGTCAGCAGAATACAATTCTCTCTTCATCTCAGTCCAGAGCTCACCGCTCAGCTTCATAGTGTCATACGTGGCAGAATAAAGACATGGTTCATATGCAGAGTTTCTTCCCAAAGTTGCATGAAGCAATATTTTTCACATAAACATTGAAGCAATTGCCTTCCTAGAATGAGAAATTGTTGCTTGTACTGCCAAATCTGCTAAAAAACAACAGTGCTCTCTGCTCGCAGACGTGTGTTGTACATTGCCAGGTGTCTTGTGTGAAATAATGGTTTGCTGATAGAGATTCGAACATTTTGCAAGTCAAGAAGTGACAGATATTTCTCCAAAAAATGTAAAAAAGACGTAAAAAATGTGTCTGTGTTTCTCTCTTTCTACTGGATGTGTAAAGTAGGCAATTGATTGTTTTACGTGTTAACCAATAGACGTAGTTCACACATAGTTTGTGTGAGTCTGTCATGGAGTCCTTTATACCCCCATTAGAAACCAAAGGTAGAACAATGCAACAATTGGTGTACGGCGTTATTAACTCTGATGAAAAGAGATTGCATAGCATTCACATTGATTTTGTTGTTCACTTTGTATTTTATTCGGGATATCTTTTCAACAGCAGCAGAATATTTTAGCATTTCAAAATCACACCATGATAATGAAGAGGGAATCAGTGAGCAGCTACAATGCATTCGACCAGAGTCTGGTCTTCAACGCAGGAAGGAAAGAGAGATCGAAACAGGTTAACAGATTGTCCTACATACTCTAATTTTACTGAACATGCTTTTGTGGTTTATTGTGCCTCTGATTTGTGTACTCTGAGCACTTGTACCAGTAAAAAAAGAAAAACGAAAGACAAGTCCAGCTTGCTTCAGCACATCTTGGTCAAGCCACATCTCCATTCTGGACCTTTCGGTTGATCATGCAGGTCTGGTCATCTGGCTGGGTGCAGATCATCTTTGGAAAAGGATACAGTCCTGACTGTGTGTAATACATTTTACTGTTTTATAAGAAAACACTGAACTGTTTTATAAGGAAATATAATATTCAACTCAAAATAACAATAACACCGAGTAGACTTTAGTGGTTTTTAAGTTTGTGTACCAGTTGAAGCTATTTCAAATATTTCCTTGTCTCAACATCTTGTTTGAGGATGTTTGGAATAGTCGAATGTGCCCATCTGATATCTGTTGCTTTATCTTATGAAAATTACAACTTGTTATGGAACGTTACAGAACTAATGGAGTGGAGCGTGATGTTGGTAATGAGTTTAGTGTATGTTAACATATATAATATGTGATTGAAATCATACACAATTTGTGACTCATTAGTCCTCTGCGTTTTCAGTCCACCCTCCTCTCTTCCTCCTTGCACTTCATAGGGATGAAGTGAGATGCTATGTGCTCCCTCCTGGTCTTCCTCCCTCGCATCGGCCTTCCCTTCTGAGACAGAGCTATGAACATTGCTTTGCCATTTTTAGTCCACTTGGCAGAGGAGTAAGCATTGAAATAGTTTTCTAGGAAAACCTCCTTGAAGTTGCAGTTTTCATTGTAGATCCTCTGTTAAGGATCAGACAGACATTACAGCATTAATACAACACAATCGGCTGTTGCCAGCATTTGTCCTTATTGTCAGTTCTTATTTCTAACGCACGTTTTGCAATAGTTCTATTTCTGCTTGACTGTAGATCATCTGAAAACAGTGTACGACTTTTTTCACTGATGAAAAATATTACCTTGCCTTGCAGCTGTCCAGCCTTCGTCATAGAGATATAATGCTGGCTCTTCACACCTTTGATAGCCAGTACGCCCCCCTCAGACACTGTCCTGATCTCCAGGATACCTGCCAGACGTTCACACGGTTAGGAAAATGAGACATATTACAGGACAGATAAGACACTACCAACATCCAGCCTTCACTCCAACTCCACACTGCATATTCAACATTCATCTTCATTAACAAACTGGATGGAAGTTCCTGTCAGTTTGTGGTCTCTCTGGCTTTATTCAAGCCTTGTTAACTGGCCTGGGTGGCCATTACACAAACCACAACCTATGCCATAGCACATATGGTAGACAGATTAGGCCTCTCTCTCCTGGGATTGAGAAAACTATCTCCTTGCATGAGCTTTGCACGCTACATTTTAGGCCCGCTCCTCAAATCTGAGGGTGAGTAAAAACACTTGTGTAATTAAACTCTTCAGACTGACATTGAGCACGCTGCATTTTAGTGTTTGCTAAATGGCAAACAAACAGATGGCAGTGTCCCAATCTTGGAATGAAGTTTGTGTTCTTCTTGCACTTGATATTTTACTTTATATTTTACTGCCCTTTGCCATCATATTTGTTTATTTATTCATGCTTTTCTATTTTCCTGTTTGGTTTTATTTTTCATGATTTAAAGTGAAGTTCAACAGTTAGAATCCCGTCTTCATTTATAAACTCTCTGTACATTGAATGTCAGTTGACCGTGTAACTCAATTAAGTTATATTGGTTGGAACTGTAGATGTTTTTATCGTTGTTGAGAAGCATGGTAGTGCCATTCCCATAATATTACATGCAACCGCTACAGTTCTTTGGTCTACTGTGGAGAGATGGAACACATTTCCACACACATGCACACATATTGTTAACATTTTGGCTCTGACACAGACAGGCTATCCTCAGCTTGAAGAGATTTGTCATCACTCGCTGGTCCAGCCTCTGGCTGAGTAAACTCATTTGTGGGTAATCCCTAATCCTGCATGCTTTCTCTGAATCCATTGTTTACATTTGCGAGTAAGGATTTAGCGATTAATGAGAATTAATGAAATTATGACCGCTTCACAGTTTTTGCTAAACTCAACTTTTAAGCAATGCCATAGCCCTTCACTTAGACACGAATTACTAACATGTGTTAGTAATCACCATTTACTATTTTGTTTGTAAATCTATCTGTTATCTTATACGCAACATGTGTTTGTTTGCCTTCGAGGATTTGTTTACACATTTGGAACAAAATTGTCATGGGAACTGTTGCAATATCCTTAACCAGAACACACAGGTTATTAGTATTTTAAGAAAAATGTCTACAGAAAAACTAATATCAGCGTTACACATTTCAGTTCTCTATATTGCAGATACAAAAAGCTTCCAAGAGATAAAAAATTCCACATTGCAGACGTCTAGACCTTTGCAACATAGTAAAGTTGAAAAAAATCTTTTTTTGCTTTGTCTTTTTGTAAAAAAAAGAAAGTTGAAGAAAAAAGCCTGTCATGCAATCAGCATTTCAGGACGTCTTGTTCACTGCAGCCAAAAAGTATGACTCAGTGATTTATTACATAAATGTCTTTCAACAGGTCTCTTCAAAGGCTTATTGGTATGATTGCTCTGTGCTTTTAGCGTGCGACTGTCAGCCACATATGGGCGTATAATTTTTTTTCTGTCTTATGTTGCCAATGGTTGCACAAGCATCTTTTCCATCGACTTTGAGGCATTTCCCCGTCAAGCCAACATTCCAGCCACAGCCACACTGTCAGAGAGGAGGAAATGACAACTACTTAAAACATCCTCACCGTGACAGATATTTCCAGTGGTTAACATTGGCTCTATAAAGCAACAATTCTAACAATTTAATGTGTTGAATTAAATTGACCATGGCAATCAAATAAAAGTAGACATTCGGTAGTGAGCTGGCATGCCTTATTTGAGAATTTCTGCTTTCGATTGTGTGGAACAGTGTGGGCCAGGCACAGTTTGGTGGCTGTCTTTGTGTGTCAGTTGCTAACATTTTTCCATTTCTAATATTCATACCAATTCTTTGTCCCAAGTTTTCATTCTGACTGAAAAGTTTCTTGCAGAGAAATCAGGCTGAACAAATGTGAGTCTGTGGCAGTGTCAGTGCGAGCTCTCGGGGGCCTGGCACCCGTCAGGCTCCAAGACCGTTCAGTTTACTTCATTACAGCCTGTGTTTAGATGGTGTTATGGTTGAACAAGCCAAAGCCCCCACCTGCTTCACTTTACCTCCGTCACTTTGGCTGCTCCAACAGAGACACGTGACTCATTAACACTGTGATTACACTGTGGAGACCTCTGTACAATAACACCTCCCACGTGTTTCTCTTACCTTGACGCCAAAGGTTCGTCACTGACTCAGTGGAAAGATCTCACTACTAAACTCTGCATGAATCATAACATTTCAAATTCTAGGACTTAGTTCACACCCACATTCGAGTTAACTGACATTTGGAAAATATATTTTGGCAAATAAGTGGTGTTTTTTTTAATCACTGATTAATGCAGAGGAACTCCTAGTGAACCACTGGTGTTGAAATTAGACAAAAGGAGTCATCCTTACTGTTGCAGTTGGTGGGATCTTGAGTCCCAGTGATGTTGCCAAAGTCATCAATTGTTAGGAACCACTGCGTGCGGCTGAACAGCTGTCGGATGCGCACATCTCCTCCCTCCATATAGTCGTAGTTCCTGGTGTGGCGCTCGTGTTTGGAGCAGTTCATGATGGCGGCAAGTTGCTCTGGCGTGCAGTCACTGTAGACCACACACACACTGCCGAACAAGAAGATTGCATGGAGGTACAGTCCCGAGAACAGATTTTGAAGGTTCCATGTCAGCATCCATTTGCGCATTATAATACAATGCAGTGGGGATCAATGAACAACATACTTAAATGTGAGATCTGTGTGCTCTCCCTCAGCCCAGCGACCCTCTGATCCCTGACTTGTAACACTTGTGTTGTGACCTCCGGGTCCCTGTTCTCACAGCAGGTATTCCTAGTGGGACTGTTGAGCCTGTTGGGTGGTTGTAGAGGAGACTTTGTGAAGCTGGTTGGGGTTGGCTGAAGCTGAAGAGCGGTCTGAAAAAGACCTGTGATAATATTAGGAGATGATGACTCTCTTTAGTCCTCAGCGACGGTCTGCGTTGGCTGCTCCATCCTCTTGAGACCATAGTCTGACAAGGGACATCATAATCCAGTTCATTAAATGTTATGCAGGATGTCACTATAAAAGAAAAAAGTAGACCGGTTTGATTGTCGCTGATGCATTTGGAAAAAATAGACTCACAGGTAGACTTACAAGTTGAAAGATTTTCGTTAAAGCAGTTTTAAAAACTGATAAAATGATTACTTGGATTCACCTAGTTCTACAGTAGAGATCGCCTAACTTTTTAAAATTCTTTCAAAAAACTTCTTGTTTTCTGTGTTCATACAAATATGTTTTGTACAGTTTCTGTGTTGTACTTTGACAAGCATATGTCTCCCTGTCATGGACCCTGAACAGTGAAATACTGAATGATTGCCGTTGGATTGCTTCACAAGTCTATGCTCTGTAATATCATCTGTACCAGCATACATACGTTCAAACAAACAAACTATGCAGCTTTACTTATAAAAACAAAACAAAAACAAACCGTAGTTCAATGACTTACATGTGCTCTGGGTGATGACAGGAGTTGTCAGAGGTTTTGTTTCCTTTCAGAGAGAGTTTTAATTTGAAGACTCTGTCGTTCTAAAAGCTGTAGCCTCAGTTGTAAACCAATCCCAGTTATGCAGTAAAGCTAAGCAAGAGCTGGTAGCTTCTGTCAATTCCCATGGATGTCTCCCTGATTCTGGCTGGCTGACTCTGTGCATCTTCCACTGTCGCTGTGCACACTGCTTAGATAAATTCCTCCTGCTGACCTCACTTGAGAGCAATTAGATCCCAACCAGTCAGCTGTCCCTGGCCCAGATGCAATGGGGAAACACCCTCTGCCTGCCTTTCGCTGTCACTCACCCACCGGACATGAGAGGGAGCTATACACTCTTGGAATAGCAGACTCTCTTTGGTATGCACTCCGAAATACTTTAACATTTACATGCACGCTCACCCTTACAGAAGTTACTACAGACTCTCTTCTCTCTACACCCTGCGCTTAAATAGGTTTGTGCTGTGCTTGCTACAGATATTATGATGACTCACATTAAGCTTTAAAGTTGGATGTTTGCCTTGATTATGAAGCTTCAAAGAATTTCTTCCCTATCATTTCAAATGTCACAATTAATTAGCGGGTTTATTTAGCTGCACGGAATCATTTTTCAGGATTTATTGACTCAAGAAAGTAAAAAACTTCAAAGAAGCCCTTTAGTTCTCATTATTATGAGTGTCTTGCATGAGTGTAATAGTGAGAAGCAATATGTTATGTCTGGCAGGTATCCATCCAAGGGGAAGAAAACAGAAAACATAACTGCCTAGTCCTCTGTGTCAGGGGTCTTGCACTTTTCATGTTTGATTTTAAAGTCACAATTTATTGCCTTACATACCAGGCCTTTCCTTGGACTCACGACTTCAAAAGTTTATATGGGCCCTAATGACACGCTCCCCTGTGGAGGTCAGAGCTGCAGGCCTGAGAGAGAGGGACTTCTGGCCGCAGCAGGTCTCCTTCTCATCTCTAAACTGGGGTCATAAAGACCTGATCTATTAGGTGTCACTCTGGTCTGTTCATCTGTCCCTTATATCATCTCAGAGACTGTTCACACCCTGGTCTTGTGGAGGCGTAGGAAACATCCCATACATAACATATCAATCAGCCACCATATTGAAAATATCAGAGAGCTTAACATTAAAGTGAATGCAAAGTCGTAATTAACGTTTCAATATAGAAACACAATTCCACGACATATTGTACGTCTACTTTATAGGCAATACGTTGTTTTTTCCAGACAGGTGGACCGCAGTTTAGGATAATTTTCCAGAACCTTTCTCCATAAATTGCCACCTTCTGTTGGTGAAGGGGTTTGTGTGACCCTAGGAGCTGTGGAGTCAGGGGCAGGTAACACCTGGTAGGGTCCTTTGAGGCAAATTGCTTCCAGGGGAGAAGCCAGACAAGATGATTCCAACAATTGGCCTCGACAGAAATGAGTGACCTTGCCTGGAATCGGGAAGCTTGGGCCCTCTCTTGTACACAGGCCTTAAGGGGAGCTTGCAGACAAGACCTTAGTGTCTGGGACTGGTCATGCTCAAAACAATGCAGGGTTCCCATGTGGGCTCACTCCCTGCGTTATAGCACCATGTCGGTTGGGTAACAGGTGGGACCCTTGGAGGCTTCATGTCACTTCCATGGTGGGAAGGAACTGGAGCCAGTGCAGGAGATACCGAGATGTCATAGGCCTCACATTAACGCACAGCACAAGCTGAGGAACCAACCACCTGGATAGGATCTGTATTCTGTCCTTTTCCAGAGATGCCTAAAGGCCTGTTCCTGACGTTTTTTTTGAATTGTTCCCAATGAGGAAAGAGCATATGCGGCCGCCTCGAGAAAAGTCGCTGCACCCAGCATCATTTCTTTCTCAGCACGCCGCCTTTTTTGTGCAGCTGCTCCGAGCGCTTCAAGTTGAAAATCTCTGAACTTTTCAGAACAGCAATGTTGACGTCACTGTAGAAAATGGAAGAAACGCTTGTTTTGTCCGTGTCATGTCCATCCTGAACTTTATATGTCAGACAGACACTATCATAACAAAGACCGAAAAGTCTATTTGTGGGAGCAGATCGGCCCAATGGACACAGATTATTGCTCGTGAATGTTGTTCTTTAGTCGCCGTACATGTTGTCTATAAGATCGTCCTCCTTGCTCTAAAATTACGACTGTCGGATTGAGTGGTGACAAGTTCATCCATATAAAGTATGAAGCACGCATCCTCCCTTTGGTGCTCATGGTAAAAAAACAATGTCAAACCAATAGATAGTAGCTAATATAGATAATAAAAAGCAAATAAGCGATGGAAGTCTATCATACGATGTTGGTTAGAGTGGTGTTATTATTGTCAAGATATTGGTGACATAGAAGCATTTTTAAAAACACTCGGGCGCTTTTCTGGCAGTAAAAGACGCTATCCGGACACAGGCCCTAAAGTGAGAGTTATGGGGGGGGGGGGATTTAGGGATACACATAATCCCCCAGCTATGCGCTAAACAGCAGTTTGGACCCCTGAAGCTGACCCAGAGCATGCTGGGAAGACATGTCTATCTCAGAGGCTGCTTGGAGATGTTTAACAACTTTGCTGCTGTAACTGACATGTGGAAATGTAAAGGATACATTTTAGGTAGCGGAAAAGTCCAAGAGCATTCAGCTGGAACCCCTTTTGTGAAAATTGATGGCAGCAGTTAAATGTACCTCTTTGTAGAGTTTTTTTTGTAGAGCCCTGAGTTCACAGGTTAAGTACACCAACATTGACCTTTTATGATGACAAAACGGCAGACTTCAAACTCTCTTCAGAATTTTTAGGTGTTGTGCTCTCCCTTTGTTCTTGAAAGATATTTGTGCTTATATGCGACCTTTGCTTTGACTTACAGCCCATCAGACCAGTTTTTATCCACTGAACGAATCAATTATCTTTGTTACACTACAGGAACTGGTTTTCCCAAGCATTCATTGCCAAAGTAGTCTCCTATTTTGCTTGTCACATTTATCTTAGTGTTGTATTCTGTCCAACCCATTCATGTTTTTGCCATCGGGGCTGTGAGATTGTAAAATGATTTTACTTACTCTCATTTATATTGGATTTCAAAACACATCTGGAGACACTGTTCTTGTTTCTTGCTTTTTTGTTTATTTGCCATGTCTTCTTATTTCATCCTTTTCTTTTTATAATAATAATAGTTATTAGTGTCATTGGTAGTAGTTGTTGTATTAGTGTTGGTACTGTAGTAGTTTTACTTTTTAGTGTAATATAAGTGATATTGCACAGTAATGCATAATAATAGCATTCTAAGGCTACTTCAATGGGCTACTAGCATGCCATGACTTGAATGCTTGAACTTGTTTGTGTTTGTGAGCATCTGCATGTGTGTGCGTGCAGGTAGTTTGGTTTTACAGCCTGAGCTGCCTGCTGTCCTTCAAGGATCAAAGGCCCAGCTCTGTCTGGAGTTCACAGCAGCAAAGGAAATGGAGTGGCTGTGAGGCAGGCGCACTAGACCTGCGTGAGTGAGCCTCTTAAAATTTCAATGACCGTCACTTCCATCAGTCGGCCTCGCTACTTTGTTTATGTTTTTCTCTTTTTATGACTGATATATTTGCGAGTGGAGCGTTTAAAATCTTGCAACTCCCTTTAATTTATTCCCATTTTCAGATGTTATGCTGAATGTTGTTGAAGCCAGTAGAGATTGAGGGTTTACTGGAGGTGACTTCAGTGTGACATGCAAATTCTATCTCACCATGAACTCAAATCTCGTTCCAGCTCCGAATTCTGACAATTTCAATATGTTTCATAAACGCATTTCTGCTATTTGTGGAGTTGAGCTGTCTATGAGGTTGATTTCTAACTCTTCCTTCACCATTGTACCGTTTTACTGTTATCATAGAGATAATTAGATAAAGAGTATTGTTTTAGTATTGTTTAGAGTTTAGTAGAGTGTTGCATTCAGACATGATGAGTCCACAGCATTACACACATACACACACACACACACACACACACACACACACACACACAATAATTTGAGTATTCATGTACTATTTTTCTGAACAAAATACAATGTTGTAGCTCTCTGGGAACTTGTTTTTATAAACCCGTTGTCAATTTAATTATTAAGTTTAAGTTTAAGTTATTTTGCAATGCCCAAAATCACAAATTTGCCTCAGAGGGCTTTACAATCTGTACACATGCGACATCCTCTGTCCCGGGACCCTCACATCAGTAAAGGAACAACTCCCCCCAAAAAAACCCTTTAAGGGGGAGAAAAGAAAGAAGAACCCGTAGGGAGAGTAACAGAGGAGGGATCCCTCTCCCAGGATGGACAGAAGTGCAATAGTTGTCGTGTGTACAGAATGAAACACAACAGAATTACAACACAAATCAAATGCAAATCACACATCACTTCATTGTCTAGGCTCACTCGATATGCAGTTGTATAACAAGTTGTTTCCAATCCCTCCTATGCAGGACACAGATATTGCTATGTGATTTATCACTGTTATAGAGAACCTCTTGGAGTGTTAGCACACAAATCAAGATCTAGAATTTATGATAGTTTCCACTATTACCGTAGAGACATCTGCCTACACACGGTGTCTGCTCTCAACACTCTAAAAGCATTCCTGGAGAGAGAAGAGCCTCAGTGTCTGTATGTGTGTCTGTATGTGTGTGTGTGTGTGTGTGTGTGTGTGTGTGTGTGTGTGTGCTCTTTACCCTGTCTTGCAGTGATATGACTACATTTATGGTGGGAGAATGGATTATGTCTAAGGTCAGTCTATTCTTAGCCCTGTTTTAGACTGTTTTGGTTTAGCTTTTGCTTTCTAAATTCCTTGATAATTGGGGATCTCTGGGGATGGAGCCTCACAACATTAGCTCCAACTATAAATAACTAGCTTACAAACACATGCACGCTTGTACACACACTGTACACTGAACACACACACACACACACACACACACACACACACACACACACAATGGTACATTGGTGAAACTTTTTTTTGTAAAAACTACTTGCAAAGCCAGTTCAGTTCAGTTCAGTTCAAAAATGCAATATTGTCTCATTAAAGCAAACGTTTTTATGTGCTGTACTCACCATTTAAGGTAGTGTACAAAGAGGAATAGTGAAGCTTTGTCAGTGACAGCAGGGTTTGTAGTACTCTGTTAACGAACCACACGCATACACACACAGTGTCTCACACACACACACACACACACACACACTTCCACTCTGCTCTTTGAAGCTTCTCTTCCTGGGTCCGGCTGTCTCACTGAGTGCTAGTGCAGTAAAAGGTGACACATGGTCACAGCTCAGGTTGTTGCTGCTGCCTCTGCCTGGTCTGAGGTGTGAGTTGGAGCTCGCTAATGTTCTTTGGTGTCCTTCAATTAATGTTAATACGCACAGGGATTTCTTCTGAATGCAACCTGAGTGTAGTGAATTAAATATATTCAGTCAAACCTGATGGTATGCTGGCAGCATTGTTTAAGTAAATATTAAGTAATGATGAAGTATTAGATGTGAAGTTTTCTTTATAACCAGCATTTGTTGGTAGTCACTCTTCACGGTGTTGTCGGCAGTTGCAGTGCATTAGGGGCGGTGTAATCGGCCTTGTTAGAGAATGTGAACCGGCGTTTTGCTTCGCTGTCAGGGGAATACTCTGATCCCATCTAATGCAGGAACAGCTGTTAGGGATCACAGTCTTAACTGCTCACCATATCTGTTCATGTATCAGAAAAAGCCGAGCCTCGCTTATTAAGACATTCCCTGCCTTTGTGGCTTTAAAGGAGAAAGATGTTCCAAAATAAGCACTTTGAGTTTCTGAGTCAGAACTGTTTATAAACAGACCTTTAACTCAGTACATATTTAGAATTTGAAGCATCAATGCATGAAGAAAAGATACCAGCTTTTTGCTGGGGTATAAACGAGTCATTTCGTGCATCCTGTAATGTTTCACTGTTGTTGACCAGTTTCTTTGCTTTTGACAGGACAAGAACCTTGTTGTGACCCCCTCATTCTGATATATGAGTGTTTGTGGGTCTGTTACATGAAAGAAAGTATATTTGTAAATATTTAAATGTCCATGTACATGTTTAGCACTTTCTTTTTGGGTATTTCAGCAGAGAAAGTCCTTATTGTGCGGACCAGATGATGCAGTTTTTTAAAGTCTGGGCTGTGAGAAGTATAGAAGTTGGGGTGATCTGTTGAACAATAAATGGATTCTTGAATAGCTCTCAAGAAAATAGCATCAAAAACATGGATATTATGTTGCTGCTGTCTTCTCAAATCCATGTACTGTCAGAAAGAATGAAAAATACATCATCTTGGCAGAATTGGGTATATTTTCCCATTAATTTACACACAGTATATAGGTTTTGGTCACTAACTCCAATTTTGAAGCTATATTTATGGTGCATATGCCTTTTGTACGAACAGGTGCTAATCAGTCCTATATTCAGAGACCAGTAGTGTCCTGGTGTTAGTTGACCTCCACATTCACAACATACTTAGTTGGCTGTTACGAGATCAAATACTCCGAGATAACCCAACTGTTAACACATCAATGGTTGGTTGGTAATACAGCGTGAGAAGAAAATACTTGTCATTTTGAAGTGTCCCACAAAGTTTTAGTCTTAGCTTAATTTTACAATATCAAAATGATGGTGTGCACATGGTCTGAAAATGTCTACAGTCTTGTGTAATTTAATTTGTTTAAATTCAATCCCTGCAGCATTTTCTCTGTTGCTCTCCATTTATTTACATAATATTGAGGATTGGAATGACATGGATTTTAGTACCTCTGCCATATGAGCCTGTTAATGTCTTTCCAGATGTGAAAGCAATGTAAGAAGAACCACACTTTGGCACCTTATAATCTCTCATGTAAAGGTCTATTACATTTATGCCACTTTTTTTGATTAAGTGTGTCATATTTTTAACCATTCAACACCCACTCCTTTTTGGGTGGTCTGGCTAAAGGAAAAACAAATGGACCATTTTGAAGGTAGTGAGAGATGCAACACTTTTACCCATGAAAATGGTTTGATTCTTACAATTTAAAAATTCCTCTGCACAAACAGGTGTAGTAATTGATATTTAGAGTAAATTAACATCCAAATACCCTCCTTAGTTTAATAATACCATAAGTAAGTTGAGTATTAGAATTGGACTATCAAATAAATTGTGATGAAATCACTCCCAGCAGCCATGTGTTCCCTAAAGAGCGCTCTATTTAAAGAATTATCCTAAATTAATACGTCAGAGAACTCTCTGTTATCTCGGAGATTGCTGTCATGACGATTGTCAGAACCACAGTTGCTTTCCTCTTTGACTCAAAGTACTTCCAGATGAGTGTCTCATTATTACTTTGAGTCTTGGCATGACTCTCCCGGTCCTGTTTTTTAAAGCCGTTGCCTCTTGGTTACGTTAGCTGTGTCTGTCTCTGTGTTTCCCTGTGTTGCTGGGTTGTTTTATGATAATAATGACATTGTAAAACCCCTGCACAACATGGTTTTAAAAACAGACAAACAAATAACGTGCTAATAAAATGCCATGGCTCATCTAGGCGCACCACTTTACATTTTAGTCTCCGTGGGGGGCTTTCACACAGCAGGGTGCAGTGGTAATAACATATGTGAGGTTCAAACACACCAAGGGTATTAGCTGCATGAAAAGAGCCAGGTGCGGGGCTTCACGGAGCTAAATGGGGCACTTAATGAATTGGCATGAATCTGGCAATGGAGGGGGGATTTGAAAAAGCAGGCTGGGTTCTGGGGTGCACGTTCCCCTCATCCATGTTTCAATTCCTTATAGCAACTGCTGTAGTGGATGATGACTTGTCTTAGAATATGGTACGCACATTTCAGGAAAAACGCTGGAGTGTAGGAAAGACTAATGAAAGGAATTCTGAAAGAGGGACTGCATTGAGTTACACATGCTTCAGCTCTCTATAACGAGTGGACTCGTTGTTTCTGTAGTTCCAGCAACTCCAACAGATTGATACGTCTTCTCTCTGGCGTCACGCCATGTTCAGGAGTTGGACTCAAAGTGGGGGGCTCCGGCCGTCGCCATCTTGGCAGTGACTCCCGGCTAAACCAAAAATGTGCAAAGAACCGTACCAGAACTGTTTTTTGTACCAGGCTGTAAACACGTTTATTTCGGCTTTAAAGTTGAGCATTTTAACATGTACGTCTATGGGGAATGACTTGCTTGCCATTTGATGAACCATAGTTTTTGGCTTCATTTCTCAGTGCCGATTGGCAGATACCCAATATTAAAGGATTCGGATTGGGGAATTTGATCGGGACATCCATTAAAAGTTTCTATTTACATTCAATGTTTCTTACCAAAAGGCACGCAATGCATGATTATTTAAACCAATATTATTTCCTTCTTTGTTTACTTGCTAGCTGTCTAGCTTCTTTCCTGCCTTTTGTTGGCTCTGTGTTGGGTTTCTTGTTTTTCACCTGTAGATCAGTGGAATAATAGACTGACAATTTAAAACCTCTACAATAGCCATGTCAGTCAGGCCCTGCTCCACATCGTCAGGTCCTGGGTCAACTTTCATTGGACTGAGCTGCACATTGTCAGGCCGGCCACCAGCTTCAGTTACACTTTGTCAGCCTTAGCTGTAATGAGGCTCTGCTGAATTGCTTTGATAATTTACATGCTAACTCTTAACAGCAGAAAAGGTTATTGGTTATCGGAATTTGCCTCTACATGGCACCTGTGACTGAGACCTCTATGCACTATCTAGACAGGAACTTCCTACTATAATTATATGTCTTTCATCACAAGGCAGAAATAATGCCAGGCGCTTTGTATCATGGTAAAATAAATATATTTCAGGAGGTATATTTTTAGCACATTTTTAGCCATTGGTGATCACTTCCCTCACAGTGTGTCATTACCCCTGTGCCAGTTTTTCTGAACAAATTCTTGTTTAGAATCAACTTCCAGACTCTAAATAATATGGTGCACAAAATACATTCGAGCTCACTGCTTCATTCTTATGAAAGTATGCGATTGGCACTGGTTTTAGAATACAAAAATAAAATGCTTCAAAAAAACCGCAACCAAAAACCACTACCCAAAAAATAAGCGAAGGCAGTGAATGCTCAGAGAATCACTTTTATGCAAAACTTAATACAGACAGCAGGAGAGGCCAGCGAGGGAGGCGGTGAGCAGAGACACATCCAGACGGTCATAAGCCGCACACACACACACACACACTAATCAGCTGTCCTTCACTTTTGTGTCTGCAGTGTTAATTAGTGAAAATGATAAGCAGGCAACAAGGCCTCATGATCGGAATTGATCTCCCTCAAGCGAAAGGCCAAATACAATTCCTTCTGGGGCAGAGCTAGTTTTGGATCCATCTGAAGGTCTCCTTAATCTTCTCATAGCTACTGGCTTTAGTCGAGCCATAACCATAACACTGAGTCACTCAACTGTTCATTAGCTTCTGAGAGGAATGTCTGTGTCATGTGTTATGACAGAAGTAAACAAGTGCCAGTGTTTTGTGTTTTATTTTCATAACCCTCAATACAAAAGGCTGACAAGTTCATGGATTCACCGACGCATTCACACACACACACACACACACACACACACACACACACACCCAACTAGGGGTTTATATGCCAGGATTTCTCAGAACACGGCGTAAAACAACTCAAGTTTATATCTATTGTTTTGAGCACATAATCTCAGTGGCCTTTACATGTTTATTTGCATCCACAAGTTAGTCATCAGTCATGTGCGTTGGTCAAAGCAGATCATCATTGCAGATGTGATATGGAAGTGAATCTGTGTGGGTTTGTTGTTTTTTGACAAGTAAAGCACCGCTGTCTGTGGCTTCTCGATAATAGTGCCTCTCAATCTCTGTCGTGCCTCCCTCTCTGAGTCATTGTAAGGATGGATGTCTTTTTAATGGTGGAGGTGGGAGAAGCGGAGCAGAGCTGGAGAACAGGAGCTGATGTCGGAGGAAGAACAGACGCATTACTCCTGTGAATTCCTGATAGCAGCTAACTCGCCAGGAAGTTTCTCTGTCTGCCCCCCGTGATTGGCCTCACAGCTTGCTAAGTGATTAAGCAATGATCTTTTTATGGTTTTCCTCCATTTCTCCTGTCTCTCATTCCATCCACCTTTTTATCTCTTCACCGCTCAACGTCATTGGCTGAGCATTATTGTAGAAAGATCACACAGGTCTGAGTTTTTTGTGTTTTCATTCCATCACCTGGGAAGCCAAGACTTCCCATAAGGGGAGGAGAGTTTTCTAGCAAGACAAAGATGGATGAATTGGGGTTGTTCATGTGGAGAGCAGGTGTTGTCTAGAAGAAAGAGCCTGGTGGATTTTGTGTCTGCGTATATGTGGGTGCGTGTGTCCAACAGAGACCCTGTGAGGCAACATGCATGCGAGAGGCCAGGCCACAGGCCAGAGGAAATAACTTTTGAGATCAGTTATGTCCTGAACTGGCCTGGTTTATAACCAAAGGTGTGCTGCTGTCATCCCTTGAGCAAAATTAACTGCTGAAACTACATGTGTTTCTGTTTACCTGTGACATCTGCTGCAGTGAATTAGTCATAAAAAAAACACTTGAAATATTGACTTAACTGCCATTGTGCTTAGTAACAAAGCACACACAGCGAAAACAGTTACCATTTTTGGGGATTTTGGAACAATGCAATCAATGTTTTTGAAATGTTTCCAGTTAACTATGCATAATATCCAGATGGTGTACAATTAAAAAGTAAAAGATGAGAGGTAATGTGCTTTATGCATCTTTATCACACTAGCAACAGCTAGCAGAGTGCTATTTGGTTACATGTATTTACGTTTTGTCTAAAACAGTAAGTTAGGGAGGGACTTTTCATTGCAGGTATTGATTGGCATTTCCAGTAGCCAATAGCGCTGTATATGTGTTTCCCCCCCCCCCGAGGACTTCCAGCCACCGCCACCAGCACGACAAGCTGAGCAATGAGTGCAGCTAGTCTCAGAACATGGTTGATGTCAGGCTTTGTGTTTTCTTTGTGCACGTCGCTTTGAACAAAAGCGCCAAATTTATAAATATAAACATTGTATTCAGAGTGAGGGGCCCTAGTTAGTGGCATTGTACCAACAGTGCAGCAGGTGTAAAAACCCTATCTAGAGGTCAGCGGAAAGCACTGGCATTTACATTTTTTCTTTTTTTCAGCTTAATGAATTCATTTTTAAAGAAGATATTATCACCCAAAGAAGGATTTCAACCTTGCACCCCTGGTCGAGAAGCCTAACCTGCCTGTCTTTCTGGCATGCTTTTTCCATTAGCGAAAGATGACATCATTCCTTTATTTGAGAAGACGGCATGCTGAAAGGATGAAAACACTGAATACACAGTCCTGGCCAAATGGAGGGATAGCATGAGTTTACAGATTAGTCCTTCCCACAGGGCGGAGGGGCCTGTTTCACAATGTGCTTTCACTCAGCCCATATCTTGAGTTGCGTGAGAGATTTCCATATCTCACACACTCTTGTAAATCACAATTGAACAGTAGTAACTCAAAGAATAAACTCCAAACACGTCTGCTTTCAATTTGGGTCCACGGGTCCTGCCAAGACTGGGGAAGGCTCAGAGACCACCCCTCAGCAGATTTACTAGCCTCATCGTCACCTCCTAGGTCCTAGGGCTGCAGGAACACCTGCCATTCTCCCATCACACTAGGACACACACCTTACACCTAGCTGGGGGTGGGTGAGGTGTAAGAAGGTGTGGGTAGTTGGGGGAGTGGGGGGGGCTTCACATGGTGGAAGATTTAGACCCCACAAAAGCACACTGAATGTACTCAGAATATGTATTATTTTATTTATGTACACAGAAAAGGAAACCGCTAACATTAAAATTAAAATTTAAACATGTAATCTTTTTTTACAATGCATTCAAGATAGCAATAGACTAAAAGTTTGAATAGACTCCATTAAGAGATTTTTCTAATGTATAGTAAAATAACAGCCAAAAGATTAGATCTTTAGAATTACACATTTCGTGCAACCCTGAAATATTATCTTTCTCCAGCACTGTGCTGGCCTTACTCAGCAATTGGACACACCAGGAGAATAAATACTCCCCAGTTTGCACCCAGATGTTATAACGTGGAATGCGTGCATGAATCAGTTTCAGAACTCATCAATACCGTATCTCTGGTGTATGCCTTGTGGTCACACCACTCACCTGCACCAAAGACCAGTGCTGCTCGGGGCCATGGCAGAGAAGATTACCGTGATGTTGTAAAACCAGCAGAGGTGGAAGACAGCTGTCTGTTAAATCCAGCTCACTATGATGCTTTAGATTTTCTTGAAACTTACAGTGTGGGTTGCCATATCCCTTGAAGGTGGTCTTGCCATTGTGGTTTGCACAAACAGCAGTTACAGGGCTCTGTTAAGGCCTCTTTAAAAAGGTTTGGATAAAACTTTGGGTGCAGAAGAATGCACAGATACTGGTGTTGCAAAATGGCGTCAGGATGTACATCGGCAGGATGTGTAAACTCATTTTGAAGAGGACACCAGCAGCGACATCTTTTTGTTAGAGCTATAAAATCACTAGTTGAAGATCATGACAACTTTGGAGTGGGAGTGTTTGGCACAAAAACAATGAATCTTTATCACCAAATCCTCATGCTGAACCGAGTGTGCTGAATCACCAGTGTCATTGACTGAATCATAGCTTTTTATCTTTGGAGCTTCCCTCCTTGGTGACAAAAAGTGTCTTTGTCAGCTCAGTAATGTTACTCGGTATGTTGATTCCTCGGTAAAGGTTTACTGAAAGACAGTGTAATCCACATAGTTAACGATGCACGTGGCCAAGCGGTCAAATAAATGGTGCTGATATTGGCCTAGTTTTGTACTGAAAGCAGTAAAAACAGTTTGAACCAACAGAAGACTGAGCTCACTTAGAACCTAAAACTGAAGTGAAGATCAGAGGCTGTATTACAACATCACAGCGCTTTGAACAGTGATGCAAATGCTGACGGATGTGCAATGGCCGTGTCCATTTTGGAACTGCAATGCGATTGATCAAAGAATTAATCTTACTGACTACATTGTCAGTGGCGAGCACATCTTTGTGCTGAACTGGTTGAAACAGAAGTCATAAAAAGTCATAGAAAATGCTCTCTTGTACTGTCATACTGCACAGACAGAATGCTTTTTCTCTAACTTTACTTTAGATGGACTCATCAACAAGCCAGAGATCTCAGACTTCACCCAGACAGCCACACTTTGGCCTGAATACATAGAAAATATCCTCGGCTGTCCAGCGATTGGATGCCCACCAGGACCTCACAGGGATAATGTGTCATTGAACTGATTGGGTCGTTGGTTGTTTAAAAAGAAAACTCCAAAGCAAGGAAAGAAATCACTATGTCATTAAAATCTTTAATTTCACATTTCAGTTGTCCAGTAGCAACTCCACAGTGGAATCATATCTAGCAAGACAAGATCTTGGGCAGAAACCACAAGGATTGTGAGACTATATCAAACAAGGAGTCTGGTAGAGTAAACATGGTTCTGTGGTCTGGGTGAACCACACACCAAGGCCATGTGAGATGTGAGGGGGGCTTGTTAAAGCAACCAGGATAATGAATGTGAGATTATGGACACCACTGTGTTTACTGATCCAGAGACAACCTGTAACAGCTCACATCATCATACAGACCTGGCTCACACATGCAGAGGTTTCACAAGAACGTATAGTAACACAATTCTTGACACATTCCCCTCTCTCTCAAACTAATGACTGATTTCTCCATAGTTGACTATGTTACATAAAGACAAGCAGTAATAAAACAAACTCACGCTCTGTCTGTGCAGCCATTGAGGGATGGGAGTCTCACATGAAACAGAATAATTAGCTTACATTGGAGCTAAGTAGGAACAGAGGGTGGTGGACTCGTGTTTGCTTTCCATTTTCAGCTCTGGCACAGATTCAGGCCACCTTGAAGAATCTGAAAACCATTATCCAGGACTGTTGGTCAAAAGTGCAGACTGTATAGGATATCACAGCGCTGTGCCTCACAGAGAGACAGCGTGATGAAGATGGAGGGGGAGAGAGAGAGAGGAGAATGGGGGAAGGGAGGTATCATGGATGAGATATCGTGCGAGAAGGGGAGAAATTGAGAACAGAAGTTTAGCACGACTTCCTGCGTAGACATCTCAATTACAGCCAGCTCGCCATGTCATTCATGTGAGTGTGTTTGGTTTCACAGAAACAAAGGCATCCTCACAAAGTGATGTAATTCAGAGCGGCCGTTTGTCCATCTGAAGTTACCTTCATGGTTGTCTGACACATCACCTTTTGCATGCAACAGCAGATTAGGTATAGACAGGCCTGCAGACAGGCTTGTCCCCCCTATTGTCTCTTCCACACGCACCCACTGAACATGCATAAAGAGGGGTCACGCACACTAAGAAAACATCAATCGCTCTCTCGTATGGCTCTCAGCAAGCTGCTGACTGATTCCTTTAAAGGGATCTGGTAGTAAAGATAGGTGTTTCTAAATGTAGGTCTGTGAGTGTGACCTGATGGGATCTTCTTTAAAGTGTGTTGTATTTGGTTTGGCTTCAGAACTGTGTTTACTGTATCTACGTGTGTGTGTGTGTGTGTGTGTGTGTGTGTGTGTGTGTGTGTGTGTGTGTATATATCTGGGAAAACAGGTCAAATGGAGTCATTGTGACTTTGTCAGTCAGCTGATCCCTTTGCTGTAGAGGCAACAACATGTTCTTGGATGTTATACGGCATGTTACTTTCTATATATTAATCATTTGTGATATAAGTGAAAATTAAGAATATGACAAAGAACTGATGGTCTACACTGTGTTTTGGAAATCACTTAGTTAAGATAATATTACAGCTCTACAAATGTTATATGTGCTTGTGTGTTTGACAGCTTGTTTCTTACCGTACTTGTTTCTTCAATGCCCCAGCTGGGAAACAAAGGCAAAAGTGATGCGTAAAAAGAAGAGCAGAGTCGTCTGAGGGAAAGACTCACATCAAAGTATATAAACTCAACTTGAATTAGTCTTGCTCTTTATTTTAATCCCTATTGGCTGGTTGCTAGCATTTTTGTGGCACACAAAGAACAATAATACAAAAATTAAATAAGCAACAACTTAAACAAGGAAAAACAAGCATCACAAAATCTGTTTTCTGATGCAAATTAAATAATTTGAAATTTATAATTTCACATTTAAAGCAAAAGCATACTGTTGAAAAACATCGAATAATAACTCAAACAAAATTACATCAACATTAGATTCATTTATTTTGGTTTTAGCGTCGATGAAAATCTACTTTTGCTCTGGGTTTCATATTTCAGAGGAAGCTCTATAGAATTTTCATACATATGCAAATATATGTTTATAACCAGATGACGTTTGCTCACTTTACATGTACATACATGTATGTATGTGTTTGACAAAAACAAGCAAAAGTAAAACTGTGCTCTCGGTATGGTACAGATATTCGCCAGGTGTGTGCAACGATCACTGCTTTATTTTGTGAATGAATGAATACAACCCAAATTGGTTAACCCCCCGACTAGACACCAGTAAGGCCTTGTAAAATACACTTCATAAAAACTGAAAAACAAGCATCATACAATCTTGCCAAAAACAAAATCACCAAGCTGTCTACCCGCTTTGCAGCAGCTGAGTTGTGGCAATGTACAGCTTTGTTTGTATTGGTCGTTCCGTTAGCCAAACACACAGCAAACTGTTATCCCGCCATTGGGCATAGACTAGCAAATAGGAGGCCAGAGATTCACTCAGTTGTGTTTTCACTAAGGGCCCCTACCGAGCAATCATCAGGCAGTCAATGGCAGTATTATACAGGATGGAAAAGGAGGTTTGAGAATGTGTGAGTCAATGCAACCACGAGAGGTCCTTGAGCATGCAGCCATAACTGGGCACCCAAAATATTGTGCAGTTGTCTGCAGCAGAATGTGAGATTAACCGTGGACAGGCATTGAGGCGCACACTTACTCACTATGGACTCACGCACACACACACACTGATCACATGATCCTCCTGGTGGGGATAACATGCAACGTATATGCAAGTTTTTCACAAAAGAAATGTGATATGGCATAATTAGATAGTGGCCATCGGGTGTCATCATTAGACTGAAAGGCTTCATCACTAGGATACAATAGCTGAAGAATATCCAGTTATTTCTTTACCACGGGGGAGTTCAGGTCAGGCTTTTGTGTAATTTTGTTTAAAATGAGTAAAGTTGGTTTGTCCGTGTGAGTGGAGAATAACTTGAAGGACCTTCTGTAAAAATGTAGATATCTAGAAAATATAAAGCAGAAATCAGACATTAATTAAACAGGTCATGGTCAGATTGGTCTTGTCTCTTTGTTTTAGCTTTAATAATGGATTATTTCTGAATGTTTCCAATTTCAATTGATTATATTCTCTGGAAATCCTCTTGATACGCAAGGATATTGTCAAAGTATTCTCCAAGGAGAAGGAAGGAAGCTCAGGTTGATTTTGAGAAGAAAATTATCCCCCTTTAATGATAGGAGAGTATAGGCAATACCTTGTAAAATATTAGATCATTAAATGAGATCATCTTAAACTAATCATCCCTTCACAGCAATAATGGCATATCCTCAGCAGTCTACCTCCGACTCTCACGCTAACACTCTGATGTCATTTAAAGCCTTTTCTAAAAGGTTTGTCGACACTTTGACAATAATAGACTTTCATCATGATATACCGCATAAGATAACAAACAGGTATAAAGAAAGGAAAGGAAACAAGTAGATGATGTTACTTAATCAAATGATTCAATACCATAAATAAGCAACTTCACATTGCATTTGATAAGTCACGAATACATCCCTCCCAAAAAAAGCAAGTACAAAGCAGTCTCCAAAAGGTTTTTTATTATTTTATTTAAACTGACCACCTGCAACCTGCATATGTGATGCTAGTGCCAGTTAAGACATAAAGTAAATGAAAGCCAGACATGTGCTTTGGGGTGTAGTGAGTTGTAAGGGGGAAGTGTAATGGGAAAGTTGCACACTCCTGCTGCACTGTACACAACAGTCATTAGGCAACCCATCTGCTCAATGCTCGCATGCTAAGCTGTAATTTTCAGGCTCTGGTGTGTGTGTCTGTGTTTCTGTGTGTGTGAGAGGCCAGTAGTGGCGGGCTCTGAGCTGAGAAGATGCTTGTGTATGTGCATCTACTGTGTGTGTGTGTGTGTGTGTGTGTGTGTGTGTGTTTCTGCTATTATCTGGATGTCATCATAACCAATCAGGGCCTGATACTATCTTCCCCCGCCGCCCCGCTCCTCTCCCTCGCCAGAGTCACGAGAGCCGAGAGTATCCTTTGACCACACACACGCACATACACACACACACAAGCTGACACATAGACACTGCATCATGGTTTCACATTTTGTAGGTAAACATCTCCAGATTGATGAAGCAGGATGGAATTCCCGCCTTTGTGGGAAATGTGCCCAGAACCATTTGTAAACCCTCTTCTCCGCCGCCTCCTAACTCTTTACAGATTGTAAAACTCTCGATTTCTATCGTACTTTGCTGAGGTTCTCGACCCTTCTCTCTCTGTGGGTCGTGAGTCGTGAAAGACCAAAAAAAAAACACAGTCACGCAACAAACCCCCATTTTATAGATTTCTTTCTGGGGCTGAAACCTCGGTTTGGTCACACATATTAATTTCCATGCTATACTGAGAACATACGCACACTAAGTCATAGCCTGTTGCTTCTGTGTAAATATGTGGTTAGCAGACTTCAACATAACATAGACAGTTTACATGTAGACAACACTGTGAATGATAAGGATTTACTTTATTGTGTTGTATGTTACGCATTAAGCTCATGACTTTAGTCCAGGGCGAAAAGTGCTGTTTCCCCTTTACAAACATAAGAGTCTAAAATCACATGGAAGTGTTGGCAGTCGGCCAGCTTTTACTATGGACACGGCTAAAACTGAGCCATATGCCTCATCTAAATCAGCAATACATAGTAATAACATATGTTTTATTATACTTAGCACGAATCTTGTGCTGATAAATGTGAATGTCGTGGCAACTGAGTTCGACTTTAGAAAAACGTCTGCACGCAAAGCTTCATGCGATGCAGCACTGGCCCTAGTATCCTAAACACTAGCCCCAGCCTTAGCCCCTCAACATGTATTGGTCCGAGCTTCAGCTCCGGTCTTACTCCAAGTTAAGCCATAGGAACTTACTCATATGGGACCAGAGAAGAAGAAAAACACTGAACTGATGTTTTCTCATTCTCCTCCTAATTGGATTGCCTAAATGTTGCAAATGTGGTTTCGATGTGGGTTTAATCATGCCTCTTGTTAAATGTCTCTGTTTACGGTGATCTGTGACGGACTTTATTTTGTGAGCTGAAGTGTTGACGGCTGTGTGGATGACCTCCACAGCAACGTCTTATCTTGTATGAACAGCGATTTCATCAAGTGTGGGAAATGGAAAATCACAGTGGACTCTGGGGAGGTTGTGCATCAGGGCCAGACACAACTCACATCCAAGCACTGATGTAACAACTAACAGTCAGGAAGACACATACATGGGCACTTGCATGTCTCAAATGTAAACAAGGCTTGAGCCAATGAATGGCCATCAATCCACGCTATGATTAAGATGTTTTTGTCCCTCTTGAGTGCCTTTCCTGTAACTAGAACTGTAATTTGTTGCCATTTAGCATTGAGGGCACTCAGAGACAGATAAGGTACATCAAAGTAATCCCTCAGTGAGGACCCTGGATACATGGAATGGAAAGTCACTATTTGTGACTGACTGGAAAATCTCACATGCCGCCGTGGTAGCAGACCACCACTCTCAGCTCACAATATGGGCGACTTACTAGTTGAGGAGTAAACAAAGTAGATCCTAATGGATGAATGTGAGGGCTTTTATTTGATCCGGGGGATGCTTATAGATTTAAACCTTACACATAACAAGGTCAGACACACAGGGCATTCAGTTGCTATAACATCTGTGTTATTGCAAACTGACCACATGTAAGTGAGTTTATTCTTGTAAGCAACATTTTGGGGCTTTCTATTGCTTTGTCCTTTTAAGATATGTTCTTCTCTGTCAGCTTAGAAGGGCCAAGGAAAGTTTACAAGGTATGTGTGAAAAATATTGTTGGCATTCTTCCCAAGCCTGTTGTCATCTTCTTTTCGAGTGAAAGAGTCACAATTATGGGCAGATAGCACAATAAAGCTGTGACAGCGGCAAATCAGAAAGAAATGACAAACAATATACAGAAAATCTAACTGCGAGGTTACAATTGCGTGAAGAGAAAGAGTCCCTGAAGAAGGGACTCTCTATCCGTTGATAGCAGGCATGCTAAGAACTTCCAGAAATGGATATTGTATTCCATCTATTTTTACTGTATGAGCTGAATATCCATGCAAGCCTTTCAACAGTGGCAGAGTTATGCAAAAGCAGAGGTTTTATTACTTCACTTCTGACAAGCACTTTCACAGCTGTGGCTCCTTTGAGCTCAGGGCATAAATCACTCTGCTTAGTCTGACAGGTCAGAACTGTGATAACAGAAGGTAACTTCATCGCTACGGCCCCACTTTGTATGAACCAGTGTCAAATCCTCTGACAAAGGATTCGACACTGCCACTGATGACACTGATGTTAATGAACACATCTAAAGGGTCACACATCCTCTGTTTGACTGTTACTGAATGTGGTCCTGTTGCTTTGCATGAATATGAAGTTGGAAACCACCAATCCGAGAGCCTCAGCCTTGGCATTTGAAATATGTAAGGTCATCTGAATAGCCTGTCTACTGGTTTGATTTCCTAAACCAAACTCACAGGGATGAGTGCACCAGGAGCAAGGAAGACAACATGAAGCAACAGAGGAGGAGGAGGAGAAAGAAGAGGATGGAGAAATGCTCAATCCATGGGTTAATACACACAGCCCATCTATGTTTAGAGAGACAGTAATATAGTTTTCTTTTAAACATGTAAACATGTTCGAGTCGAAACCCAAAATTTAAGTACGATCCTGAAAATATGTCTCCTTTAAGAAATTTAGCTTGACAGAAACCACAGATATGTCTGACGTCACACTCCCTAAAGGAGTGGTTCAACGTGGTAAGAAACACGCTTAGTCTTGTCAAGTTTAGTTATGTCTAAAATCATCAAATTGTTCGCTGGATAGTATTGTTCTAACCTCCATGCATTGATGATACGCACAAACTCTACCCCATCGCCCTCAAACTCCAACCCACATACCCCATTCAAAGCACCACACACAAACCACAGCACGCTAGCGTGTGATACAGAGGGGTTGCGCGCAGACTTGGCTGCAGTGGCTGTTTCAGCTCTTGCAAGTTGGCTTTCATCTGTAACAACAGCCCCACTTGATGGAAGTTGTTGCATAAAATTGAGACACGCTTCTACATACCTTGTAAAAATGAAAACAGCAACAACAAAAAAAGGAAGAGAGAAAAACAAACAGGCTTGTCACGCATCTTGCACAAGTTGAGAAGTGAGAGCAACTATCATGACCTGAGGGTAGGTTGTACAAGGTTGGCAACTGCAGATTCTCAGGGCATTAACAGTATGTGCATGCAAAGGCACACATGATTAAGCAGGTATGTATATTAGACCATAGATATTTATATATATAAATACACTATATGAATATCTATGTGTGTGATAGTGCGTGCATTTGTGTGCATGTATGAGTAATGATCGGCTGGAGGTGGTTGGCAGCAGTACAACAAGGGTACGCACCCTTGTGCTAGCACTTTGGTGGTGAGGACCAGAGTATACAAGCAGGCAGCCTGCTGAGAGAGCTACACACGCTTCAGCTGCCAGATGCCATGCTGGAGATCTATTAAAGACTTGTCTTATGTTTAAGGAACTGTCAGAAATGAGATTATATTAACTGAATTAAGTTCGGCATAAAACAGTTTTTGGCAACCAAAAATTAAACGACTTATAAAACCCAGTGTATACATTGACGCCAAGGGAATAATATCAATGTACTAATTTTATCAAATGAATCATCAAAGATTATCTGAAAGGAGAAGGACTGCTTGGAGGTGTTTATACGGCTTAATACCACACTTTTGGATCTCTAAATAAGGTTAGTAGGTTTAAATGGCAACATGATGAACTTGTGTTTACCACACCATCCTCCTGACTCAGTCAGATAAATAAAATTTTGCGCAAAGTTGGTGCATGAGATAGAGTTGTATTAAGCGTTGCCCTCCAAGTACTATTGTCCCACCACAGCTGGGGAGTGCCTTCTTTCAAGATTGCCAATGTGTTAACAGATCAGTCAGTCTGTGGTGCTAAACGGTGTATTTCAGGTATGTGAAAAAGCCTAATGCCATATAATTTGAGGAGTTTGTGTGGGCATTGTGGTGACAAATCAGAGTGCATTAGCACCCTATGTGTCTTTTGTGTCAAACGCACAGCTTTTCCTGGTGTTGGTGATTCCAGCAGAGAAGCGCTGCTCATTCGTTAAGTCTTTGTGTTGAGGCAAACCCAGCTCAATTGATGAGATGTTGACAGACTCTACGCACGCACCACTGCTGCATCTCGTGTATGCAACAAATTGGTGCGCTCATACTGTAGGATTTCACTAGAGTATGCATGCACACACAGGTCACCATCCCAATGTTGACGGAGAGCAATTTGAATATTTTGGTCAGCCACAGTAGAGCTTTAGGTAAGAGATGCAATAACTCGATAAGTGCAAATATGATGAGAAAATACAACTGAGGAAACTGCACTGTCTATGACACATTTGTATAAACACCCTCCCAAAAGGGATATAGCTTAAGACATTCTTAATGCTTTCAAAGTTGTAGCTCAGTCTGTGAATACATTTGTCTTTCTTTATCGATGTTGGTGACTCATGTCTGGATATTGTAAATATTATGTCCAAACTGACTGCGAATGATGAAGGACTTGAGTTTTTCTCACACATACTCATCCGTTTTTCTATATAAATTTATGACACATAACTCGATGACACACAAGCTGATTGCGTAAATTTTCGGAACAGGAACGTAGTCTCAATCTTCAGTAACAGAATCTTTCACAGGGTTCGATGTGGAATGACTCCCCGAGTGAGGCAGAGAGTCTGGAGAGAGATGTAGTGCTGCCAATGGTCTCTCTGTGTGGCAGCCAAGACTGTTGAGAGAACAGTCACGGAATCCTTTTGACATCAATCTGACTCATGGGGCTGACTGAAATCTGACGCACACAACTGGAGTTCATGGGATTTTTGCATTGATGGAAATTCACAAATGATGTGTACTCAATCACTGTGTATAAGTAAAATTTTGAAGTACTTGTTCCTTTACAATTTGTATGTGTACTTAACATTTCAGAGAGGAATACTGCATTTATCTTTACTTGACAATTATGGTTACTAGTTACTTTGCAGATAAAGATTTTGTATATGAAAAACACAATATCATCAAATATGGTTAGTTATAGATTAAAATGCACAACAATATATGAAGTAATACAAATCAGCTCCACTCAAACTATTTTTACTTGAGTATGAGATCTAAGTACTTCCTTCACCACCGGATATGTGATGTATAAGTATTTTCATGTAGTCTAGCCGGTGAGAAAAGAAACTAATTGTTTTTTAAAGAGTCATTCCTTGTCTGTAAAATGTATCACACCATAAAACGCTTCAAATGAACCCGGTGCACTTGGATACATTGATACTTTGTATATTTCAACCCCTGATACTACTAACACAAATAACTTCTATTTAGCAGAGCTATACTCTAAGGGGTATGTCTTTACATATTAACATAATTTAGGTAGAAGTAGCCATGACACGATGTAAAAATAAGCCATTACAAGAAAAAGTCCTGCATTCAAAGTCAATATAAATAAAAACAAATATATTATTAAGCAAAAATGTATTATTAAAAGTAAATATCTTATTATGCAGCAGAAAACCCCCTGTCAGTTTTTATATAATAATGTATTATATTGGAGTTTAATGTGTTACAGATGAATGTGCATAATGCAGTTTAATCTGTAACAATGCCTCATATTGTATTTCCAGATTCTGAATCTGGAAATTAGTTAATTACTCCCTTAATATGTCATGAATGCACTGGAGTAAAAAAAGCAGCGTTAAGTAGAGATACCCCAAATAAAGTGCAAGTACCTCCAATGGAGTAATTGAGTGAATGTATTTAATTAGATAGATAGATAGATAGATAGATAGATAGATAGATAGATAGATACTTTATTAATTCTGCAAGGGGACATTTGTTGCAGCATTATGATACAGGTAAGCAATCAAAATAACAAAGTAAAAAATAAAAAATGCAAATATAAAATTGCACAATTTATACAATAAAAAAATAACAGTATATGTTAATATTAAATGAACTAACTAAACAGTAGTGCAAAGATTTTACCAACAACAAACAAACAACAGTGTAGCGGTGTTATAGTCTTGTGAATGATTTGTCCAGAGGTGATATAATATATCTTTAGAGTTTAAATTGTAACTTAAACTCATTCTAACATCACATTCACTTTATAACCCATCAAACATTGCCATGCTCACAACATCCAGAGGACTGAAACTGGTGAAACATGTTCAGTTGTTCATGGATCTGAGGCGATCCAACAGCACCATCTATAGACGGAGAGCAGGCCTGTCGCTTCTCACCACCCGGACACACACCACCTCACCATCGCTGCAAAACACAGCACAGGCCGGGCTACTGACTGTCCCCGAAAAAGAGCAACGAAGACCACCAAGATGTCAGACATGGAGGACGATTTCATGTGCGACGATGAGGAAGATTACGACCTGGTATCTGTAACTGCAATTTCATTACTTTGTGCATATATACTCTAACCGTTTTATCCGTTTAGCGCTAACAGTTAAGGGTCGACAGTACGGGCTAGCTAATGTTAGCTGTTTAGTTAGCTTGTAGGCTAATATCAAGCTGACAGCGGATGACTTACGTTTAGCCTCCTAGCTGGCTAATGATAGTTGGTTTTAGCCACTAGCCTTATGCAGTTGGCTAATACTAATACACATTAGCCATCCTGGATAGCTAACTTTGGCTATATGCGTTCAGCTGCCCTTTGGGTTTAAATTACTGGCATGAAAAGCAAACCACCCCCCGCTATATAGCACGCCATGGCGTTGGCTAACTTTGGCTAACGTTAGCTCAACGGCTCATACTTGTAGAATTAACCGGTATATTCAGGGGCAATCTATTTCCCCCACGTTTGTTTTAGCTAGCTAAGCATTTCGGTATATTTTGTTAGCAAACGCAACTTGTATGTTAGAGCTGGATTTTATGATTTGAACTTTGACATGATTATGTGATTACATTTAGGAATACTCAGAGGATAGTAACTCAGAACCCAATGTGGACCTGGAGAACCAGTACTACAACTCCAAAGCCCTGAAAGAGGATGATCCCAAGGCAGCACTCAGCAGTTTCCAGAAGGTGGAGTTGTACTCCAATAAAAGCAATCTGTTCTTGTTTCAGTTATTTAAAAAGCACAATATTTACTGACGTCTCTTGGTGTTATCGTGTGCTCAGGTGTTGGAACTAGAAGGTGAAAAAGGAGAATGGGGATTCAAAGCATTGAAACAGATGATCAAAATCAACTTCAAGCTGGTAGGCTGTGCAAGATGTGCCATCATTTTTTTTTTACACCTTTCCTACCACACATGAATTCTTGAGAAGTTGTTTTCTTTATGTCTCAACCCTGTAGACAAACTTCCCAGAGATGATGAACAGGTACAAACAGCTCCTTACATACATCAGAAGTGCCGTCACCAGAAACTACTCGGAGAAGTCCATCAACTCCATTCTGGACTACATCTCTACCTCCAAACAGGTAGGGATAGACGATACGAGACTAAAAAATACAAGTGGCAGTATCGGATGTTTTGAATCTGTCTTTCTGAAATGCATTTCTTGTGTCGCTAGATGGACTTACTACAGGAGTTCTACGAAACCACGTTGGATGCTTTGAAGGATGCAAAAAATGACAGACTGTGGTTTAAAACTAACACAAAGGTATTCAACGGTTCTTCACTGATTTCAAAGCAGTCTTAAACCATAATTTCCTAGTAAACAGGTGTTTCAAATTCTCATTTTTTTGTTCCTCTCCTGCAGTTGGGGAAGCTTTACTTAGAGAGAGAAGAGTATGGGAAACTGCAGAAGATCCTGAGGCAACTTCACCAGTCATGTCAGGTAGTAAGATAAAGTCTTTATTCCTTTTCTACCTGTAAATGCAATAATATGTTGTGGGGTTTCTATTGATACAAAAAAAAGGTTTAACCTTCCAGATGTCTTAGAATAAATTGTGGACTTCTTGATTGTTTGGTCATTCAAACCTATATAATTAGTAAAGTGTATCAGTATCACCATTTATGATGCCAAAGTATTTTTATCAGGTGTGAGTGTATATAAATATATGTAGATTTGATCACAATATTGATCCAATAAGTGGTTGTTCTATATTTATATCAACTACAGACGGATGATGGAGAGGATGACCTGAAGAAAGGCACACAGCTGTTGGAGATTTATGCTCTGGAGATCCAGATGTACACGGCACAAAAAAACAACAAGAAATTGAAAGCCCTGTATGAGCAGTCGCTTCACATTAAATCCGCCATTCCTCACCCGCTCATAATGGGAGTTATCCGAGGTATTATTGCTGCACATATCTCCTTCGTTCATAACGCAGTTGTCTAGCTTTGTGCTCAGCGTGACTTGCACTATAAGTACTGACATCACTGTCTGTTGAATGACTTGTGCTTGTTTGCTCCTGACCAGAGTGTGGTGGGAAGATGCACTTGAGAGAGGGGGAGTTTGAGAAAGCTCACACAGACTTCTTTGAGGCCTTTAAAAACTATGACGAGTCCGGCAGCCCAAGAAGGACGACATGCCTGAAGTACTTGGTCCTAGCCAACATGCTGATGAAGTCCGGAATAAACCCTTTTGACTCACAAGAGGTATGAAAGTCATTTTACTGTTGGAAATGTTTACTTTTTATATATATGCATACTGTATGTAAGAACATGAAACACGAGAGACACAGACTTGTGGTTGCCACATACACTTGTGCAGGTTGCAGTTGAATTTTTAGATAAAGCGCAGCCGGAAAGTCTAATCAGAATCACTTGCTGAACATATTTATTTAAGTTTTAGTGCCAGATGTAACTTTTCATGTTTTTCTTCCACAGGCCAAACCATACAAAAATGACCCAGAAATCCTAGCAATGACAAACTTAGTCAGGTAAGCATACATTAATGTATTTCTTTTGTCTTGCCATATAGCATTGGCAATTATTTCTACCTGTCATAACATTTTACTCACTAAATTAATTCGGAGCTTTATACCAACTTCATGGCCACAGCTTCACAAAGCAGCACAAATGGACAAGCAACAACAATAGTGAGACTACTTTGGTGTTTTTTAAACCTGACTGTGTAAACTATTTCTAAGTGAGAATAAAATATAAGCACCTCAATTGTTTATAACATAATAATTTGAATAAAGACTTTGTGGTTCACTTTATTTTAAAACGATAGGCTTCGAGGATATAGTTGACCTGTCTGATCGTTGTATGGTTGTTCCATACATTCAGTTGTAAACCTTTGTTTGACAGAGTCACTAAGCCACCCACTCTATCACTTAACATCCATAAGTATTTGTGAGGAGAGAACAACTTTTAAAAGAGAAGCAAAGGAGAGGTGCGACATGCTATGACCAGTCCCTAACAAGTCACACATTTAGTGTGATAATTAACCCTCCAGAATCTCAGTTTTTATTCAAACGCACCCTGGGTTTGTGCCAGCATGCCTTCGGAACAACTTTACATGAACTTCACTGTGCTTTGCGTGCTGCATCTTTATCTATCACAACAAAGTTGGTGAGGAAAATGTTATTGTTGGTAAAATATAAAAAAGAGACCCAGAGTGCTAGAAATAAGTGCTGAATGTATTGGTATCTCTTGTATGGCCTGTGGTCAGTATTTCAGCAGTGCTTCTCATTCCCTGTGTCCCAGTTGCATACTAATGCAGTTTGATGCGTCATGTTTGTTCACATTTTTAATGGATCCCTTTTCCTATTTCATCTTTGTACAAAATCATACAATAACAACAATGGTGGCCTTAATGTCATTCGTAGCAGTTAAACAGTGCCCTGTCAACATTGGTGTGCATTTCACAGTATTCGTATAAAGTATGGTTTATGACTTATGTCTTCCCGAGACCTTCAGTTCTCTTCTGCTTCATTGTCTGTTCTCCTTTGTCCTCATACTGACATAAATAACTGGCACTGTCCCAGATTTGCTCAGTTTCCATGCATATATTTGACATTTTTATTGCATAAACAAGAAACTAAAAAAGGAATCTCCAAAACTGTAATAAGAATAGTGTTTACAAAACAATCTAATAATTTGAAATGTGTTCGACAGCTATCAGGATGAGTTTTCTTGTAGGTCACGGAAACACATTGTATGTGGTGTAACAACACTGATTTTATTTTGTTTTTACAGCGCCTACCAGAACAATGACATCACTGAATTTGAGAAAATCTTGAAAACGAATCACAGTAACATAATGGACGACCCCTTCATTAGAGAGCACATAGAAGGTGAGTTGGCGAACGTGACTGCAGTCCACATGTGTGATATAAATGTGTTTTAGGAACATTGAGAAAAGATTATCATTGATTTTTTTGTGTTTCAGAGCTCCTGCGGAACATTAGAACTCAAGTACTTATCAAACTCATCAAACCGTACACGAGAATACACATCCCTTTCATTTCTAAGGTAAGTCCATGTGATCAGAACACATCCTGTCCGGTGACTTTCTATGTTGTCGTTCCTCTTTGATCGCATTTTCATGGAATGTTATTAGGTGCCATGTGACTTTGTGTGGATTGTTTCCATTTTTTGTTTTGTATTGTGTCATGGTCATATCAATGATGAGAAAAGTACCATTGGAAGAAAGCCCATAGATAAGCTTGTTTTCCACACGGAAGTGTCTTAGATTTACTCTAATAAAAGAACAGGTGCCAACAAGGCAGGAATTAATTCACTCACGTCATGGGCTCATCTCTCAGTACCATGACAGTCAACATTAATGCTTGTACATGGATGGTATCTGTTCATGCTTTTTCAACACATTCTCTTTATTTGTTTATATACTCAGTAGTTCACATACTTAGACATGGTAGACTGTCTCCACAGGTCTTTTGCAACACATCTAGCACACCATTTACAATCTGCAGTGTGTTGGATTCTGTGCCTCCTTCCATGTTAAATCATACTAGTTGACATACTTCTTTACAGATGTGAGGATAAGTCTCGTCTTTTTTTTTTTTTCTTGTGTTTCAGGAGCTGAACATCGATGTGTGTGATGTGGAGAGTTTGCTGGTGCAGTGCATCTTGGATAAGTAAGTTTCTGTCCCATGTGCCTGCTGAGATGTCAGAGCAATAAATAGCTCCCTTCCTGTAAATGGATGTAGTTCCTCATTCATCGCATTCTTTGGCTTTTAAGAGAGTCAGGCGGAATGAGTTGGCACTTTTAATTACATCTTGTCCTAGATTGATTGTCATACTGTCCTAGTGATCTGCAACTTACAGCCACACATCCCAGCTGTTCTCTTCCTCTGATGTAAATAACTTTCATTAGGAAGGGAAAACATCAGGTTATTTTGATGTACTGCTGAGGGAAATGTCATGCTCTGACATGTTAAAGGGATTCTTTTTAGATTTTTTTTATTATTGCCACTCATTTTGAAAAAACAATAATATAGTTTGTTGTTTTAATACAGACATCAATGTTTATAAAACAGTTGACCAGTCATTGACTTTCTTTACTGCATTATCCCATAATTTAGCAAATCAAAGATACAGTTGTAACTACAAGAAGACTAGCAACAGTTGAAACGGCAATTCAAGGCTCAAATATCATAGCTTGACTAAATTGTGTGGAGAATTAAGTTATGTTTTTATAGCAATATATGTGGCTTAAATGCTTACTTTGCTTCTTTCTCTCTTTCAGCACAATCCATGGCCGAATTGACCAAGTCAACCAGCTACTAGAATTGGACTACCAGAAGAGAGGAGGGGCTCGCTACACAGCTTTAGACAAATGGACAAATCAGCTGAACTCTCTCAACCAAGCCATTGTTAGCAAGCTCACATGATGGCATGTCAAATCAAGAGACAAGGAAAATGGCATGTATGAATACATCCATAAAGTATGCTACTGTGCTTCTTCAAGTAAATCCTCTGAGACAAGATACACAGCACAGGTTTTGAGAATGCCACCAACTTAAAGAAGACTCCAGGAACCCCCAAGAGCGTGTTCAAAGTGTGTTGTTTTGTCGTGATGAGAGGAAATCACTGGCACTTACTTTTCTGTTTTTTATGTTCCTGATTGGCAGATTCTTCCATGTGCATCACACAAATGCTTCAATTGTTTAAAAAAGAAAAAGAAAAGTCAAAAATGTGTATAAAGACTTGTACACAATATTTTAATGTATACTGTTGCCTGTTGGTAATAAACAGATTTCTCTCAGCACTGAAAGGATTCTGTTGAGTTTGACTAGCTACAGTTTTAACTCTGTAACTGGTGAGGAGGAATACAAATAAAAAATGTTTTTAACTGTCACAAATGAGATATGAATACATCTTTTATTTTACTTAATTTGAATCGCTCTTTGGAGACACTTCCTTGTACTCGTGACATAACTGCGTTTCCTAGCCAGTCAAAAGCTTTTTGAGCCGCGACGGCTTCCGTCCCAGGTGACTCCCATTTCCACACTCACACAGCGACCCCGAAGCTTTCAAGCTAGTCTGGAGAGCGCAGCCAGCTGACGCAGCAACAGTCGGTACTGATCCGTGGGGGTGCAGCTGTCGGTTAGCAGAAACTGGGTGTGAGTCTGTAAGCCTTCAGTGATTATTATTTTGTATTCACAATGAAGAAAATCAAAATGCTCACATCCTGACGTCTGCATTTTGGTCAATGACCGTCTGTCGCGGTGTCGGTGACTGACATGGACGCTAGTGACAATAAGGTAACGTGTCAGTTTAATTTAAAATGATCTGGGGTGTTTTTTGTGTTTTGTTTGGGTTGGATGGCTAAAGCTTTAGCCTGTGGAAGAAGGGGACACGGTTTAGGTAATGCTTCCGAGGCCCAACATCGCACTCTGGTCAACATTATTAGAAAACAATAATTATAAAATGCAGCGATGCTCAGTTGTGGCTTGAATAAGCTATTTGTGTCATTAGACATACAAATCGCCCAATAGCTCTAGCTCCGGTGTTTTGTAATGCAAACTGTTATCCCATTTGGCTAGCAAGCTAACGTGAACACAGCTAACGGTATCTGCAGCTCATTAAAAAAAGGACTCTGGATATAGCGTTCATTCGTGTCTGGTCTTCTGTCTTAGTGTCATGTGTCTTTGGTCATTTTACAAAATTATTCAGATGTATTTCCATGACAGCAATTATATGCGATAAGCTCAGAAAGACGGGTCTTGCGTTAAGAGTTAGCTTAGCTCCCTGTTAGCCTTAAAGCTAAATATCTCTTCTGTCATTTGACGACAGATAGCGTTACAGCCAGCAGTGTTTTCGGAAAGGGTAGCTTTATTGTTTGGGTCACAATTTGGAGAGGTAACCTTGGATGACATAAGGTTTCAGTCGCGTCACCAGGAATGTGTACTGTGTTGTTGTTAGGAGAGGCGGACAGGTTTCGTGGATCGTCGGCAGAGGAATATCTGGTTCTTCTGCATGTATGGCATTCTTGGAGTTAAATTGGGTTTTGTGTCCCGAGGCGAATTGCCAAATGCTTCAGATTAACCGGTTAGCATTGAACGATGGTGTGTTTTTCTGGCTGACATCACGGGGGGTGTGCGAGATTTTCGTGCATCTGATCGAGTGTTGTGATATTCGTCAGTTCTGTTAAACCCCTTAAAAGTCTCTATGCGTTCTGCTCTCCTGTCTACACAGACCATACAGAAACAGACGCTGCCTGTTGGTGTTTTGAACGCAACTTGTGTAAGAATAAGTGGTCACACAAACAAACAGAGGCTTGTGAGATCAGTAGTCTAATTACTCGGAGATCTGTCACCCCCCCCAACCCCATGCACATCTGGGTCTGACCTCATTGTCTTTTTCCACAATCCCAGCTATTCTCACTCAGCCTCTCCCTGACACTCGGATACTACAAAGACACATATGGTTGATTCAAGAGATGGATCCACTGGCCAGCTCTGTTTTCATTCACAACTTTTATTTTTTGATAGTTGGATTTTTCCACTTGTGTTCAGAATTCAGTGCACACGAGGCCTCCATGCTATGGCTTGCCGTATAAATAGCTTATCCTGTAGCACTGTCCCTACTTTATCCTTTCCAGCTTAATCCTATAACACAGCTCCCTATCAGCTATACTGTACGGTGGTACATGTTCAGACCGACTACTCGAGTCCTAAACCCTTGCAGCGATGTCAGTCTGCCACGGAGGCTGCTACTACCTGGGGGTTTGTAAAAAATCTTTCATTGCAACTGTAGTTTGGTCTTCTTCAGTGAACCGGTTGACCTGGCTCCATTCACCATAGATCGGATGGGTTCTATAGATAAACTGAGGAAAAGTCAGAGAACCACCCACGGACAGTAGCAGTGGGAGACAATAGCTGTCTGTGTGACATCCACTGGCCACACTGATGACTCTATTCATGCACCCCGACCACTGTTTCAGAGAAGTGAGGGGGAGCCTTTGTACTCTAAACCCTGTCACCTCTCCTCATCCTCTGCAAAATGGGAGATTATTTTAACGGGACCTCTTGCACGGAGCTGCCACCTCGGGTTAGATCAACGCCACGACGATGTCAAAGGAGGAGCACGATGAGGTGTGAAAGATGTTCCATGACCGCAATGGAAAAATAATACAACCGCCCTTCTTGTGCTGTCCTTTAATTCGAAGAAATGTTGTTTAGTGTAAATTTCATTACGTCAAATTTACAGTTTTATGACTTTATAGCAATAACTCTTTGACATGTTGGGCAAGTCACTGTAAACTGAGAAATGGAAACGTTTGACTACTGTTTACATTATTTATAATTTCAAATAAAAAAGTACACATGACTTTTAAATATGGAACACTACGTTGTAATACAATGAGCAACGCTTTGCTCTGTTGTTTTTACATGTTCTATGTTTTCTGGTTTGATTTTTCGCTCGTGATTTATTAAGCAGATATGTAGGCCTGCCTGTTAGCTGGTATCATCACCAAGCGAATCATATCCATATGAGCTTGGAAGTACTTAAAGTGTTTCAATCTCGAGCCTGACTTGTATTGCCCCGGCGTCTTATCTTTGGCCTTTCTGTGGCCTGCTATAACGTTTCCTACAGCACAACAATCTGACTGTTGGGTGCGTGTCTGGGTCATACATCTGGAGACCCGTGAAATCAGACCGACTAGAAGAAGACGTCATCGAGTTTGTGCACAATGACTTGAGGAGGACATTTTTGGGCCTTTGCCTGCCAGAAATATGTAGATTTTTATTTTTTTTTTTAAACCAAATTGCTCTCTGGATTGATTTATATGGCCTTTTATGTGTTGTACACAGGTAATAGCGTTCTGTCTGACTCTGCCAAAGCTCTAAATGTAACACAAAAGTTACGTTAAGTCCTTAAATTGTTAAAATGATCTACAGTTTGTGTCTCGTCTGGTGTTTATACCTGGGTGCCATTGAGGGACTGTAACAACATGACATTTAATCCTCAAACACCAGCTTTTAATGTGCATCTAATATTACCTTACTTATCTATATATAATTATCTATATATAATGTTTCCAAAAACAAACTATAAACTTGTTTTTGGCTTTGAGGTACAGAGACTCGCCTCATTGTCGACCATTTTGACAAGAAGCTTTTATATTCTTCCCCTTGGTTGATCTAGCTGCAGATGTGAGTCACATGAAGAATTGACTGTCAAAAATAGCCGGAGTCCTCTTTCGACATGTTGTGTACTGTGCTTAGATCCTCTGGCAGTAGTGTGCCATGTCACCTTTGTTTTTATGAGTGTTACGGCTTGATACCTTGTTTATTTATTGTGGTAGACACGCAGGACTGTAAACCAACTAGAACAGTGTGACGAAATCACTAAACAAAGGAGAGACTGATCAATAGACCGTCTACAGCGCTTTGTCTGTCAAGACATTTAGTACTCAAGTTAATAACTTAATAACATCTCTGTATAGTTCTTCTCTCACAATTTTTGGAAAGTTGACGCTTGTAAGTTGTATCATTAGTCTTTAAGCCCTTTAGAGAGAGCTTAGCAAACCTACCCAAAACAATAAAGTTAATTTATGGAAGACTGGAGATGGAGTTGTTACTACGCTGATATGAATTGTTGCTTTCACTTTAGAACTAACCCATTTGATGTTGCTCACAGTCTGACCGTGATGGCTGTTCGTTTGTCTTTCGTGCAGGATGTGAAGCTTTCAGCCGAAGTGGAACCGTTCATCCCACAGAAGAAAGGTCTCGAAGGATCTCTCGTCAGCATGAGTCTTTCTGGCGAGGCAGGCGGAGGGGTAGGTGGCGGAGGAGGAGGAGGAGGTGGTGGAGGGGTGGAAACCACTCCCATACCCAGTTACCTCATCACCTGCTACCCTTTCGTCCAGGAGAACCAACCCAACAGGTACGGTCACTCTTTTTCAGTGGGGAAAGATTCTGGAATAGAAAAAGTTAGACGTTTCAACCCCATTCAACGGAGAGCGAATGGCACCAGTGGTTTAGGTTCATTATCATTTTGGATTTTCCCGATGCTTCCCGCTTTGGCAGAAATATTGCCATTCTTTGTGGTATTGTGGGAAGTCTGGTGTCCCCATTTGGAACCGCCCAAGAACAATCTGCTCTCTTATGGACCTTTCTATTTTCATAACTCATTCAATGTACTATTTACTTCAGCAATAACAAGAACACACTGTGTCCATAATCAGATCCTTAGTGCCATTAGATTGTGCAATAGTTTAAGACTGCTTAATTATGAATGGAAACCCTCCCAGAGTTGGAGTTTACTTGGAACCACAATCAATGTTTCCAGTGGCTCTTTCTTTGTCCCGAGTGATCTGCTGTATCCTTGCACACATCCGTTCCTCTGTTTCCTTCCCCCCCTATTTGAATGCAAGGAAATGCCCACTATAGTAGGCTGGCTGTGAAAATATCATCTGGATCCTTATCAACATTTCTGCATCGCATGTACACACCCCCTAACAACCCAACCACCATGCACTTCCCCTCAGCTTCACAGATGTTAACCCGGGGAGCGTCAGCCTTCTCTCGCTAAATGGGCTTTAGCCTTATTTTGTGGAACACACTTTAATGCATCTCCCCAACACTGTTGCATGTTTTGAGAGGAAACACCAAGTGAGAAATATTTAAGATAAGGGAAACAAAGTACCAAAAACTTCACACACTGCTGTGGTTAACTCAGGATGTTGCAAATCATGTTTCTTGAAACTGAACATGTGAGTTTCTCAGTATTGAGTATCTGCCAGTACAGAGTTTCATTTAGTTTCTTTTGAATCTTTTTCTTTCTCACATAACAAAGGTGCACAGTGCACACCTAGCCTAAAGTTGACCTACAATAGAATAACACTTGGCTGTAGGAGTCAGCGGTTCAATCCAACATACCGGCAGGATAAATCTGGGTGGGGAAATTGAAAAGCAGCGTTTGCCCCTCCCTCATTTCCACCACTGAGGGGCCCTTGTGCAACTGCTCCGGTGGAGCTGCTCAGTGGTCCGCAGATCAGACTGTTGTTGGACTCGCAGGTATGAAGGGGATCAGGGCATTCCTGCAAAAGAGAGCGTTGCTTCCATTGAAACTCCCCCTGAATAAATAAACATGAGAAAGAAAACGCATGAAAACTAATTAGATTAGTATGAAGACAATTGAACCTGCACCACAGCCTTTTTTATATGGTTTCATATATAACGTTTGTGGAGTGTCCTGTGGTATTTAGTTTGATATTTATTGGGGGAGGAGTGACATTCAGTTAATAATATGGCAGGACATTTTGGATTGGATTTGGACAGCTCCTCAAAATGCAGTTATCAACCAAGAAAACATTCACTAAAATAGACAAAAAAAAGTAATTGAACATGTTACCTCTCTGCTCTTTCACAGACAACATCCTATGTATAATGGAGGGGAGCTGCGCTGGCAGCAGCCTAACCCCAGCCCCGGTGGTTCGTACCTGGCCTACCCCATCTTGTCTTCACCCCAGCCTCCTGTCTCCAATGACTACGCTTACTACCAGATTATGCCTGCTCCATGCCCACCGGTGATGGGCTTCTACCAGCCCTTCCCTGGCCCCTATGCAGGTCCTGTGCAAGCTGGAGTAGTCAACCCTGTCTCAGCCGATGTCGGCGAAAGACCTCTGCCTCTGGGGCCAGCGTATGGGATGGCCAGTCAGAGGGGGAGAGGCATGGTGCGACCTAACGGTCTCCCAAAGGTACAGAGGGTCAACAGCCTTATCCTGATACTGTCACATTGACGTCGCATGTTATTTGTGTCACTGAAAAGTGTCCGTCCTCATCCTTAATCTATTTAGTGAGCACGCGCTGCCTTTCTTTCTTTCTCCTACAGCAACAGCTGGGTGTGTGCCAACCTCCAAGGGGTCGTCGGCCTCCAACCAGGAGTGTAGCTGTGCAGAAGGAGGTGTGCACTTTGGGGCCTGATGGTAGGACCAAGATGGTCATGCTGGTGGATGCAGCACAGCAGACTGGTAAGAATACTGCGGCAATAATCAAAGCTATAACTACGTCCTACCATGCAGGGTGTATACAGAGGGTTTTTAAACAATAATACAAAAATCGAACTAAAACTCTGCTAACTAAAGATGAGAAGTTGCAGTTGGTTTTGTTGCAAAGGCTGCATCACATCCGTGGACAACAAATAAGCAGTAGTTTCACAACAACTAAAGACAACGTTATCAACATATGTTCTTAAAAACATTCCAGACTTTGTTAAAGTTGTCTGTTTTGCCTGTGAACAACAAACTTTCCCGTCGGCACACAATGCCAGTAAGTCTGCTGGCCGGTCGTACAGGTTGACGTTGATGATGCCTGTGCTTATCTTCTGAAAGAACTGGAATGCAGAGTTTCCAGGTTAATATAATCCAGGTGTGCATCTCATGTTGTCAGCAGTGATGTCTCCATTTTTGAGAGAGCTAATGAGCCTGTGTAAATATTTTGGCAACTCAATTGTGGTTTTAAATCTCATGAATGATGTCCGACAAAGTAAACTCCGTCCAAGTTTGTGGTTAATGAGTCTCGACTGATTCATCTACTGTAATAATTGTTATTTTGTATGTTAATGATTGCAGCAGTTTGATTCCACTTTGTACCACTGTGTAACAAGTTCACTTCTGGTCTGAGCTTCTCCTACTTTGTCCTCAGATTTCCCGGGTGAGGCGTCAGGGAGGTGCGCTGCAGAGCGGGCTAGTCCCCTGCTGTGGAAGAACAGGCAGACAAAGAGAAGACGGGCGTCCCATCCAGCCGAAAACTACAACGAGCAGGGCGCCAGTGAGGCAGATATAGACAGTGACAGCGGCTACTGTAGCCCCAAGCACAACCAGGCTGCAGGGGCAATGCAACGAACTGCAGAGAATACAGCAGCACCCACAGTAAGTTGGCTGCTTACCACCAGCTCCAGACCCAACAGACTTACAGTGGACTGTAGAATTTGATTTAATAATAATTCTTGATTCCTGTTTTTAGCACATTTAACACACACTAGATATCTCAACATGTCTTTTTCTTCTCTACCCTCTCCATGTCTTCTGTGTTGTACAGGGAGTAGAGGCTGGTGTAATGACAGGTAAGCTTGATGCAACATGTTGTGAACATCCACACATCGTGCTTTCATATTCATAATTCTTATGCAGCCTGTATATAACATATTACAAAGGAATTTAGATTTTTCTTTTCCCTTCTATTCACTAGCGGGTACCTGGGTAAATGTAGCCTCTCAGGCTACCCAGAAGTCCTGGGGGGACAGGAACGGCCAGTTTCACAGAGCAGACCAGAGGAAGAATCCTGAACAGAGAAACTTCTCACAGGTACAGTAGATGTCACTGGAGCAGACGCTGAGTAGAAGGTTGCTGTACGACTGGGGAGCAGCTGTAGTGTTTAGTTATGAGAATAGATGAAATGCTGTTAATGTTGGCGTAAAGACTCTGTCCTGCGAGTCACACTTAAGCTTAACAGAAGGTGATTAGAAAAGCAACAAATCAACATTTTCTTATTCTAATAAATTATCAAAAATAATCTCTTATACAATGCACATCTGTCCGTCACACAGTCAATAAACAATTCAAACAAAACAGGTATTTACATGAGTCCACTTATAGGGAAACTTTTATGAGCAAGAAAACTATTACCGACAATAGTGATGCAGCGCCACACTCCTTTCCAACCATGTTTCCCTCACTTGACAGTTGAGTGGTCTATAAAATGTGAATAATGTCCATCCATGTTTCTTAAAGTACAAGTTGATGTCTTAAAATGTCTTGTTAAGATGTTCAGTTTAATATATTAAGCAGGAAATCCCCATATTTGAGTCTGTAAACAACATTTTCTGCCATTTTTGCATTAAGAATTGCATTAATCGGTCACCAAAATAGGTAACGATTATTTTTCTGTCGATCAACTAATCGTTGCAGCTCTACTTGACAGTATTTACAAGTACACAGAGGATAAAGTTATTGAATACCACCGGTACCCTGTTTGACTTCTTTGTTCTCCGACCGTCTCTGCATTTCAGGATTTCCACAGTGGCTATCCGGGGCGTGTGCAGCCCAACCAGTCAGAACAAAGGCTGCAGCCAGCAGCGGTCACTGGTACTGGGGTCTCCCCAGAGCCCCTCTACTTTGAGGTGAGAGAGGGTTTCTTGTGACTTTCATTGTGATGAAGTATCAGTGCAGCACGGTCAACATCACACTCATTATAGATCTATTTTAGAGTTTATTTGTTGTGCTAAAATGTTTTCTACATGTTTGTCAGGATGAAGATGAATTCCCAGACCTGGCTACTGGAGGGGCTGCCCAACGCAGCACCAAACCAGAATCTACTTCAGCCCAGACACATGCGCAACCTAAACTTCCCAAAAACCTGGTAAGGTTAAAGCTGTCTATGAGGGGTTCATTTTTATTTCAAGTACAACATTTTTGGTTAATTATTGTCAGCTGACCACATTGCCTTCTTATTCCGGAAGCAAACGCCCAAAGCCGACCCGCAAACCACCAACTTTATGAAATCACAGTAGCAAAATTGTCAGAAACAGGACAGAAGTCTGAGCTGGTTGGGTCAACGAGGGCATCACTGAAATCTACAGACTATCTGTCCAAATGAACACCATTGCTATTATGAAAGCACGATTTGTTTATTTGTTTCCACCATGGAAAAGTTTATGACATCATAACAACAGTTCCGCTTCATATTTTCTCGGTCACGCGCACTTTGAGAGCTACTGCTGTAAATATACAGCACGTAGTTCAGTAGCAGTTTAGCCTTGAGCTAGGAGACGCTTCAGCATTAACTGCGTTACTTATCTTGTGTTGACTGCTCCTCCTGGCAGCTGTACTGTCGGTGTACAGTGTTTTAAGTTAGTAGCAAGGTGTGTGGTGCTCTGGGCGTTTTCTTTACAATACCTCTGCGTGTTTTGAAGACTGTAAATGCAATGAAAACATCATGCAGCATTGTACACAATGGTACTGACATTTTGACTTGACTACTTGAATCTTGACTATGTGATTTGGCACAAGTTGCATTCAACGATTAACACACATGCTGTAGCAGGGGTTGGCAAACCTTTTGATACGAAGTGTCATTTTTTAATTGTCTCGTTCATCAGTGTGCCATATCAAAATAAAGGTTAATCTAACTATGACACCACTTCAAAATGTATATCTCTAACAGATCCGGGATTTTATTCCATCCATATAGGAAACGTGTTTGGCAATATTTAAAAAACAACAATCTTTTCCCGCTATCAAGACATTGTAATTATATATGGAGCACGATACAAGGAGGCTGCCAACTTTGTGAAAACATCCACATTTGAGTTGAAGTCATTAATGCTACCAACCATCCACCCATCTTGTTCATCAGCAATAAGATCTGTGTTTGTGTATCTATGCGGCCGAATATATCTGACTCTTGTATCGGTTCATCTTTTCATCCCGACTAATTACTTATTTGTGTCTCTACACTAATCGCAGCTGGATAACCTGCCAGAAAACTCCCCCATCAACATTGTGCAGACACCCATCCCCATTACCACCTCTGTTCCCAAGAGGGCCAAGAGCCAGAGGAAGAAGGCTCTGGCTGCTGCGTTGGCCACTGCACAAGAGTACTCTGAAATCAGCATGGAACAGAAGAAATTACAGGTATGAACACGCACTATGTCAACTGGTCATGTAGGATTGGTTCAGTTTGAGAATGTTGTGGCTTGTTTCATCGGTTCTTGTCCTCACTGCTGCCTGGCTTATGGTCAGGACATTCTGATCTTCAGTTGCATTTGACGGGTTCATTGGTGTGACCTTCTCCTGCCTTTTCTTTCCGCGCCCCGGCAGGAAGCATTCACCAAAGCAGCAGGGAAGAAGAGCAAAACCTCCGTCGAGCTGGACCTGGGAGATATGCTGGCAGCTTTGGAGAAACACCAGCAGGCTATGAAGGCCAGACAACTGAACAATACCAAGCCGCTGTCATTCACAGGTATTCATTAACTCAGTCAGACACCAACACGTGTTTAAGAACAGAAACAATCACACTTTTACAATACATCAGCCTTGCATTAAATGCTAATATTGAGTTCAGGTATGTATCATTGTTCAGCAAATAACCTAATAAGTAATTCAGAAATTCCATAATTGTTGTGCCTTTTTGTAAATGTTCGCATGAAAACCTGTTTTAAGGATATAGTGCTTGTCAGACTCATAAAACACATGCCCCTAATGTTGTTTTAACTTGCATCTACACCTATCCACATTCTGCTTGTGTATTAATGTACTTTGTTGTCCTTCTCTCCAGTTGGAACAACCACTCCATTCCACGCTTCAAGCTTGGTCAGCCTGCCGTCCATGTTGAAGGGCCATCAGCAGACATACTCGGTCCCACACAATTCCCTGGATTCCACCGCACCCCGTATCAAGAGGGGGAAGGAGAGAGAGATCCCCAAAGTAAAACGGCCCACAGCCCTGAAGAAGGTAAATGATTTAAGTTGATCATTTCGGAGAGGTGGGAGGAAGATGTTGTTTAGTTCACATGAAAGTTAGTAAAAGGAATGGAGATCTTTTTCATTTTTGATTTTTTACATTTTTGTTCTGTGTTTCGATAGATCATCTTGAAGGAACGTGAAGGGAAGAAGGGGAAGACGAGCGTGGAACAGGAGTCCTCAGGCCAGGAGGAGCACGGGGAAGAGAGTTTACATTTTACTGATGATCTTGCACGAGAGCCTGCCTCCCAAGAAGGTGAGGGTAAATTATTATTAAGAGGTGAAAACTATTCAGATGTGTACCCATTTTTTTTTATCCATCATACATTTTCTAATTGTTATTTGTGGTCTGCTGTTTGTACCACAGACAACGGTCTGAGTATGCCCAGCGATGCATCCCTTTCCCCGGCCAGTCAGAACTCTCCATATAGCATCACCCCGGTGTCCCAGGGTTCTCCTGCCAGCTCTGGCATCGGGAGTCCCATGGCCTCAAACGCCATCACGAAGATCCACAGCCGTCGTTTCAGAGAGTAAGTAGACGCGCTCAACCTGCGTGGAGCGAGAAACGGAATGTCGAGCCGACATTTTGTAGGAATCCCAAGCATTGAAATGTCTCAAAAATGCACAAAAAATAGTGAGCAAAGCAAATACTTGTCCCACTCGGAAACCAGAGCCTTGGCTGGGAGAAGCGTACTCTGAAAGTTATCGGGTGTTCTTAAGGGCGGAACTGTACAATAATGAATTGTAGAGTATGGCACAGATGCCGAGCACATTGTCCCTTCTTAGCGAAGATGTATGCCGGTTTTCACAAACACAGCTTTGTCCCTCTGTGTCCTCTGCTGTGGGCCTATTGTCCCAGCCCACCCTTCTCTAACAGATTTAGCATTTAAAGCCTCCAAAAGGCCTCTGTAGCCAAGCTCCTCCCCTCAGCTGTGCCGGCCAGGACGCTTGCTCCTCAGGCCACACTACATCGATCTTCCGATTCGGTATTTCACCAAACCATAAAGCTCCTGGGAGTATTCATCCTGTTTTATGTGTGATAGTGTAAACATAACCAACAAAGCTGTATACACTTTGAGTCACTCTAATAAGAGCAACAACGATGAAAGCCACATAGGGCTTCAACATTTATTTTCATCACGGACTGCTTTTGGTTATTTTTTAAATCATGAAATGTAAGAGAATAATGGAAGATGCCATCACAAGTTGACACCATCTAATTGCTGGTTTTGTTTGACCATCACTCTAAAACCATATCTATTCAGTTAACTGTTGCATTAGATAAAAAGAAGCAGCATATCATGACAATTTCGAGCATTATTTTTGCTAGTTACCATTAATGGTGATCATCATTGTTAGCTAGGTAGCCACCCAAAAGATGAAAACACTCTTTTGAACATCCATAACCTTATTTTTTTCTTTCTGCAGGTACTGTAACCAGGTGCTGAGTAAGGAGATCGACGAGAGCGTGACTATGCTGTTACAGGAACTGGTTCGCTTCCAGGAGCGGGTCTACCAGAAGGATCCTACCAAGGCCAAGTCCAAACGCCGCCTGGTCATGGGTCTCCGAGAGGTCACCAAGCACATGAAGCTGAATAAGATTAAGTGTGTCATCATATCTCCCAACTGTGAGAAGATCCAAGCCAAAGGTAAAGAATGTTGTAAAACCACCCAGCGTTAGTCCATATTTTCGTGTTTCATGGTATACCCATATGCCAAATTTCCATAATCTCAAAACGGCAGGTTTTTGCACTTTGTGCTCAAGTCACTAGCTGGTATTTCCTGTTGTTTTAGTTCATTTATTTTCTGAAATTTGATACATTTGAGTCCCTTATTGTTGACTATGTTGCAGGTGGTTTGGATGAAGCTCTGTACAATGTAATTGCCATGGCACGGGATCAGGAGATCCCGTTTGTGTTTGCCTTGGGCAGAAAAGCTCTTGGACGCTGCGTCAACAAACTAGTGCCGGTTAGTGTGGTTGGCATTTTCAACTACTCTGGAGCTGAGGTAAGTCACTTTCAGAACACGTATGCATCAAGTCAGTAGTTTTCAGTATAGAGCAGTAGAAACACAGTATTTTGTTGTTTTTTTGCCCCTCGCTAACTTGGTTAAACCTTCTTCAGAGTCTCTTCAACCGTCTGGTGTCTCTGACTGAAGAGGCTAGGAAGGCCTACAAGGACATGGTGTCAGCTCTGGAGCAGGAGCAGGCCGAGGAGGCTCAAAAGAATGACAAGAAAGTCCCACACCACATGGGGCACTCCCGCAACCACTCTGCTGCTTCTGCCATCTCCTTCTGCTCCATCTTCTCTGAGCCTATTTCAGAAGTCAATGAGAAGGAGTACGGTAAGCTCCCTCATAAGCTCCCTCATTTTCTGTCAGTTATTTAGGGTTATCTATAATCAGTAAATAAAAGCACCAGTTATGGAGCATAACAACTCTATTAATTCCTTCAGAGACCAACTGGAGGAGTATAGTGGAGAATTCAGATGCCCTGGAGCCGGTAGAGGCTGAGCCGAGTCGCCCTGCACCTTCCACAGCCACCCAAAAAGACGGTGAGACTCTGGCAGCCACGGCCAACGCAGCCACGCCTGGCTCAGCTGCTCCCCAGCCAGCCAGGCTAGCACCTCCGACACTGACACAGGGTACCGGTGAGAGAGACGAGGTCCGGGTAGACGACCGGCTGGAGCTGGCCTCTCAGCAGAGCACAGAGACGGGCTCGCTGGATGGGAGCTGCAGGGGCCCGCTGAACTCCTCCATCACCTCCACCACGTCCACCCTGGTCCCCGGTATGTTGGAAGAGGCGGAGGAGGAGGAAGAGGAGGAGGAGGACTACACTCCTGAGCCTATTTCTGTGGAGGTGCCTACCCTCAGCAGCCGCATTGAATCCTGGGTGTCAAAGACCCTGGAAAACCTGCAGCTGGGGAAGAGCCAGGAGAGTACAGAAGAGGAAGACGACGACGAGGAGGAGGAGAAAGGGCAGAGTGAGGAGGAGGACCTTGATTCAGCGGATATCACAGAGACGAGGACCGAGGGCAAAGAGCAAGTGGAGGCTAAGAAGGTCACAGGTTGATGTCGGCTCCTCCTCCTCTTCCTCCTCCCTCCTCTGTTCTCAGATACACTCATTCCCTCTGTTGCTCTCACATTCTTCTTCACAGCAACCAGCAGCTTCTCTCCTTTGTCTCCAACCCCTGACACCAGACATAATCTCAGGTATCAACCAACTGACCAACACTTACACACATTACAGAGAAAGTGACCAACTTACCAACACACACCATCGCAGACCAAACAGCAACTAACACAGTCTGAGGGACAGTCGTCGACACCAACACTCCTCTTGTAATTGAAAAGGATGCCCTCACTTCTTCGGCCCATAACCTGCTACACTTGAATTCAGAGGGAAGTTTGTGACTTTCCTCCTCCGAGGCTGAACTCGTTTAGAGTCGGGGACGTTTCTGGGAGCAAGTGCTTAACAATGGTGAACTGCTGTCTGTAGCTCACAGAGAATGAAGGTTGGAACCGTTCAGCTCCCATCTTATTTCATGCAGAGCTCAGAAGGTTTACAGCTCTGCAAGTATTTGTGTGCTTGTGTGTGTGTTTACAGGCACATAGTTTGCATTTATTTTTTGCTGTGTTCTTTAGCTTTATCTTTGTATATAATGGTTTTTTTTGAGGGAAGGAGAAACATGCATTTCCTGATTACTTCTTGGTTGATATTTAGCTTTTCTCACAGAGCATTACAGTGCCAGGGGGTTCTGTCTTTCTACCAAAACCACGCCCACCCTTCAGTCTTCAGAGTGTTATTTTAATGTTCAAATAATAAGTGTCCCATTCTGTGTTCAGATGATTCGGATGACTTTAACTTCTAAGAAGCAAAATGAGCTTTTGTGTATATAACCATGTCTATGTGGTTCTACTACAGTATATATTGGTTTGTCATATTGATTCTGCCTCGTGTGAAACTCTTTTGGTTGTTTTTCCTCTGACTGGAATTGTCTTGAGTTCCCAGATGTCTGTGCTTCAGAAGAGGAAAAAAAAAAAAAAGAAGAAATGTTCGTGTTGTTCCCTCTGGTGGTGTTTGTTCTCTGATGGGGAGGGCGGTCTCAAGCGGTCTTCTTGGTAATGACATAACATTTTTAGAAGCCCTAATATTGAGATCTGAGGAGATCCACAGGGCATAGTTGTGTAATGTATGAAATAATCCTGGTACTGGAAAGTCATTGTTTTACCAGTATTCACTCCATTTCCTTAAAAATGACACTTAAATCAAGCAGGTGTTTACTGGTATTGATAAAGTTTAACAATACCCAAGTAGACCAAAAGTATCAGATATGGATCAATCCGTTTAGAGCTTTTCTAGATTTTACAGACGGGTTGCCGAAAGTAAGTTCACCACAGCCGAGAAGCTCCCTCATCGTGGGCAGAGGCACCCTGGAAGTGGTCCCACAGTCGTGCTCAGACCTTTGTAAATACATGTGTACAAAAGAGATTTTGATTTTTCATTGTATTAAAACAAATACAATCATCCTGTTCTTAAAGCCATTTGATAAGTTTTAACAATTTAACAGTTTGAATCCAATTTGATAATGGTGTTTGATGGTGAGATGTCAGCCAGTCGACGACGAGGCGGTGTGTTTAAATGCAGTATGCCGGGCTGTATGCAATGTGGAGCCTTGAGAGGGGAGATGACTTAAATATCTTCTTAAGACATCTTAAGACATCTTAATGTCTTAAATATCATACTTGGGATTATGAAAGTATTTCTAGTTTGGTAACAAGTACGCTGTGTGTAGGCTTTCGGTTGCTCTGACTTCCATCAAAGTGTTTGAAGTAAGTTAATTAACAGCAAGTGTGTTTCTTTGCACTATGTAAATACAGTACTGGTAAAGGTCTTGTAACTAATGTGAACAAAAAAAAAACAGAACGGTTCAATGAAGTACTTTTTTTTTTCTTTTTTTTTCAGCGTGTTCCTCGTCTTTATATGGATATTTAAGACCGTCTCCTTCAGACTGTACATCACTAGCAACATTGTTCTAGGCTGTTTCTCATAATCCTGTTATTGCTCTTAACCTATATGAACTGATGATTATTAACATCATTAAAATGTTGTTTAAGTAAATCGTTTGACTCATACCTTGTCTTCTTTGTTGTGTATATGATAGTAAATTGAATTTATTTGGGTTTTGGACTCTTGGTTGGATAAAACAAGCTATTCCAAGAAAATACAAAAGCCATTTTTTAAATAGTTTTGTGATATTCCACAGAAATAAACGACGCTTTAATCAATCAAGAAGCCAGTCCTCGGATAATTGATTATCTAAATAATTGTTAGTTCTAGGCCTAGATTGCAGTTTCACCAAACAACCACTAGGAAGGGACAAAACTCTGCCGCACACTGTTTCATGCACCCAGACGTGTCACATCCAGCTTATTTACATATAGTATGCAGTGGACCCGTTATCTGTAGTTAAATTATTTGTTTTGAAGAAAAATCCTAAAGTCAAAGAAATAGCGCTTTACTCTTATATTCCAGGCTGAAGGATGAAAGTACTTCTACACTCTGTCTGCACTTTGCTTTTGTTTCCTATTAATCTTTTAATCAGTAATGAGTGCGATATGTAAATCACTCTTTAGTCGGCGTCTGACATATTGCTTTAATTGGAATCAAAGGGAAATGCAGATGTTTTAGGTAAATGCCCTTACTCTTGCGTGTTCATGCAGGTCATTTGAATAGCACATGCACAAGGTACAATATGGAATGTATTATTGGGTAAATCAAGTCACTTTGATTAATTTCTACAAAAGATGTCAACCCCTTATGTTCTTAGATTAGGAGAAAACCTTTTTAGGGCAAAGCTAGTGTATTAATATCCCACTTTAACAGCATCTCTGAGGTGCAGCTGATGTTAGACTCAGCACTCATGTACTGTATTGGCTCTGCCTCAGTGTATGTGTGTGTGTGTGTGTGTGTGTGTGTATGTACAGCATGAGTCACCCTACTCGCCTGTGATTGGATGGTAGTTTATGGGTGAGGGAGGGGGTGAGAGCCTTAGGGGGCCATCTGTCAATCTCTCCTCCGCTCCATTCACACATTCATCTGCATGCACCGTCATAGAGAGAGACAGAGGAAGTGAGCGAGAGCCTCTCATTCATAAAAAATTTTTTAAAAATAGAGAAGTTCATTCATAAAAGCTGCAAAATTCCGCCGTGCCTCAAAGAGAAGAGACAGAGGGGTGGAAAGTTGATGTGGAGGTTAAGCAGAGCTGGAAGCCTGGCAACTGTCTGGGTCATTCTAGTGGGACTACTCGGCAGGACTAGAGCACAGCAGACTGGACGTTAGACTACACGGGACATCCGCTGTCCCACGCTGGTGAGTTGAATCTACTGTAACGTACGGTAATAATCTGAGGACACAGTGTGCCAGACGCTTAGATCACTTCCCAAAGATCAGTTGATTCGCAATTGAACCGAAATGATCAACTTCAGAGGCATTTCATGCCTGTCTTTTTAGTCACATCTATGTAATCGAGTCAAACCTCTGTATGAAATAACTGTGATTCCTGTTTCTGCTCTGCTGTGTCCTAGTGCTCCACCTCGTCCAGTTTCTTGATTATGAGAGAGCAAACCTCACCCAGGTTCAAATCACAGACGGGACTTCTACCAGGTAGCTCATCTCTTTTGTAGTCTTTGCAGACATAATCAGTGCAATGAAATGCACTTTGCTGGACGTCTGCTTCATCTTCTACAGGCATGCTGAAGCGCACCAAATACAGTCGTCTGCGCAACGATTCGCTGACGTCCCTAGAGGATCGGCCCCAAAGAATGCTGCCCTCAAAGAGGGACCTTTGCCTTGACTCTGATTTTGCACAGCTGGATGCCGGAGCGCCGACACACCAAGGAACGTCCACCCTGAGGGACTTCATCCCCCGCGTGGCCAACATCCGATTGCAAAGTCCAATTTCCCTTTGGGGCCTGAGGGGACAGACGAACACAGACCGGGACAGAACCATTGATGGACACACTGACAGACCCTTATCCAGGGCAGAATGGGGCTCAGGGCCTGATCAGAGATTTTGTAGCCAACCTTCCCTCAATGTGCCCCTATCCACTGGCCAAAACCTGACCCACTCGGCTCTGCGCTGCACAAAAAGATCCATCACCCTGCATCGGATTACCAGCCTCCCCTGGACCCCCGACTGTCCTCCTTGCTCACAGCACAGAGACGGTCTGTGCCCTTTGAAGACTTCCTCAGCAGTAGACCACTGTGCAGTGGTGGGGATGGCAAGCAGAATGGTTCACCATCACATCAAGGTACCTATCACACGTGCACTAATAACAGCGCATGAATACACTCGGCTGTGCACAAACAGAAATCAGACGGCTGCTAAGAGTTCCTTACCTAATCTTTATGTTTTTCACTTTTTTTTAAACCATTTGCCTAAAATTGTTAATGTTTATTACTAAAATATTGATCGGTTGTTAGTGTAAAGCTTCTTCACTTTAAACTTTGTAAGAAAGTGCAGCTAACCTCATATCCAGGGTCCCATCAGAGACTTGAGGTCTAATTCCCACTGGTGCCAACACAAAAACACATACACGTGAACGAAGAATGCAAACACACATAGAAACACTCTGTCTCACTGAGCTTTATCCACACCATCACACTCACTCTCATACGTTCATCCCCTCCCTCTCAGATAGAGCTTCCTGTGTAGGCAGTAGTGACTCATCCTGACTCTCTGCTCCTCACTAGATCTGCTCTGCTTCTGTGTGTGTGTGTGTGTGTGTGTGTGTGTGTGTGTGTGTGTGTGTGTGTGCGTGTGTGTGCGTGCGTATGTGTGTGTGTTTGTGAATGTATCCGGTATCAGCAGAGCCCATGCTGTCCTAGAACCGGAGGTGTGTCCGCATGGGTGATTAAGAGCAGGGTCTGTGAGCTGACCACTGATGGAAATGAGAACGGACTGTTTGATTGTCCTTTATAAACAAGCACACACATACATTACGCACTACCGCCCACTGACCCCACTCACACATACACACACACACACACACACACACACACACACACACATTTTGATTTAAGTCCGGTGTTCATCAGTGGTCTTACTCATCCTGCCCTCGGCCTATAGAGTCTGCTCTGCTGAAGCTCATGGCCAATAGAAGTGGGACTAGCCAAAGTGTATCCAAGCACATAGTCTAAATGTCGCCTGGTTGCATTTACTACATGTCAAGACTTCCAAAACTATTTCTTTAGTGCAGAAGTTGCATGTCGGATAACTACGGATGGACTAGTCCACAGTCCACAAGCACATCTGCATGTAGATTTAATGTTTAATGTCGCAGTTATGAGTGGAAAATAAAAGTGTCACATTATACTAAAACTATTATTTTTCCTTATTTATAAAAGTCACAGGGAGAAAATGTAATCGTGATGTGTTTTTTTTAGCCATGTTAGTGGCCTCAAAGAATGGCAAAGTTGATCGGTCCAGACTGAAATATCTCTACAACTATGGTTGACATTTTGGGGTTTTGATGTCTTATTATTTAGCTATTACACAACTATTGGATGGATTTGGTTCGGATAACCACTCTGCCCAGAGGATGGATTCAAGTGATGTGGATGATTTCTCCACTAGAACCACAAGCAGTGTTCTTATACTCTGAAACATCTCAGTATCTACTGGATAGGTTGGCACCACATTTTTGTTCAGACAACTTTTCATCTGGCGCCATTAAGAGATTTTGAATGAAAGGTCTCGTCAACTATGTATTACCTTGAAACTTGTTAAACATCCCCCCTCAATGGGGATATAACAACTTTGGTGATTTCTTAATTTTTCATCATCAATTGTCCAATACTTTGATTTGGAGCCTCAGTAGTTTGTATTTTGTTCTAACTAGCAAATGTTAGCATGCGAACATGCTAAACTAAGATGGTGAACATGATATCTGCACGTTAGCGTTGTTCCTGCCAGCATATTAACATGTATTATAGCCCCACAGAGGCACTAACGTGGCTGTACTCTAAGTCGTGTTTACTTGTTTTTGTTAAATCGTTATTTTAACTGATTTCCTCGGTAGTCATGCTAAAGATTTCTGCAACAGCCAAGAAGAGAGAAAAGCATGACCCCATTTAAATTGAGGAGAAACAGGACAGAGACATTGCCCACATCAGCACTCTTTCTGAGATCACATAATACTTTTATTGTGGCTGTATTGCTTAACATTTAAATCAGTGAGTAACTGGTGTTTTGTTGTGTTTTCCTAGTACATGGGTAGTGTGGAAGTGACCCAGTCCATGAGAACCCTCGACTTTAATATGAGAATGAAAGTCACACGGTAGGAAGTCCTCCAACTACCACGCACGCACACACACACACACACACACACACACACACACACACACACACTCACACACACACACGCACGCACACGCACACGCACACGCACACACAGACACAGATAGATCATAATAAAACTAAAGATCTGACTGCTGACACTGTGCATGGAAGAAGAAATATACATACGTATATTTGCCAAGCGTGTGTGGTTTATTTGGAAAAAATGTTTCAAAGGGGGAAATCAAATTAAAAGTATAATGTTTCATAAACCGGGGCTTTCTCCTCATCATTTGATATTGACATCCTTGTGCAGGATGCCAAAACACAGCTCGCTCTGTTCACAACAACACTGCTGAATGATGGGGCAGAAAATCCAATTAGATAAACTTCCTCCTAATGATCTCTCATAGTCTTATTAAGAGGAGAGGGAGAGAGACCTCAATCCATTACATACAATTTGTTTTCAAGGAGAAGAAAAGTACTTCCTGGAAAAAAGTCTTACTTCCTAGATAGTGGGATGTTAATTTAGTGTGCGTGTGTGTTTTTATGGTTTGGCCTCTGTGATCGAAGCATCAGCAACTATACAAAGCTGAGTATGTATAGCTTTTCTAAACAGGCAAGGGCTCACTGATATTCAATTGATAGGTGAAGTACATGTTGGTAATAATACTTTTGCTTAAGTAGGATTTTGAATGCAGGATTTTTGCTTACAACAGAGTGGGCTTAAATTGATGTATTAGTAATTTTATGTTCTTCCAACATTGACCTATACTTGATAGATTGCTTGGTAGTCTGTAACAATGTATGTATTGTTTTCTTTAAATGTTAATCTGCAATAACTACTCAAATAAATAAAGTAATAAGTACATACATATAAACGTATAAAGTAGCATAAAACAGAAATACCTGAAAACTGTACCTGAGTAAATGTATTTTGTTACAGTTCTCCACTGAATATAGTACTACTTTTAAAAGTAATGTTAGTGTATTTTATTTCTCTCATATACTGTAGATGAGCTTCTTGTGATGTAGTTTCCTTCCTCTCATGTTCTCGCATGCAAGTCACATGTTAGTAGCTGGATCCCATATTCACAAAGGTATCTCTGTGTTCGGTGTGTGTGTGTGTGTGTATGTGCGTCTGTATGTGTACATGTTTATAATCTCTGTTTGTGTGTGCAGAGAGGCAATCAGCAGACTGTGTGAGAGGACATCAGCAGTGAAAACTAAAAGGGTAAGGTACACAAACACACACACACACCAATGCAATCAACACAGACCCAACTAGAATAACAGATTTTTGTCATCATCAGCCTGTCTACAAGGGACTGTCTGCTCTTCTGGGTCAAATCAACCTACAGTTTTCAGGGAGCAGAATCATCGTCACTGTCTCCACAGACAGTGTGACTCTTATCGCTGCCGCCTCCTTTCAGGTGACCGAGTCAACACGCTTAACTGCATTATAACTGTCACACATCTTAATTATTGAGGCATGCGGAGTAAAAAACAAACAAACTCTGTGCTTGCTTTGTTCCTCTCTCTTCTCCTCCACAGAAGATTGCCCACCACCCCATGCAGGCCATTTCATTTGCCTCAGGAGGAGATCCAGTATGTTCATATTCTCAAATGTTTCACATGAACAAACATGTGAACACTCAACACTCACACACACACACACACCTACACACACACACACACACACACACACACACACACACACACACACACACACACACACACATATACATACATACACAGAGTGACTAATTTGATTTAGCTTTATTACTGCTTGGTTTGCTGCCATGTGTGGAGGATTGAATTATTTCCGACCCCAACGCTTGAATCTTCTTCACTTTTAATTGGTGGTGTGAGGTCTGTATTTATCAAGCCACTAAAAGTTACATTTTGGACACAAACTCAAGAATAAAAGCTATTCATAAAATCCTTGCAGCTTAAAAAATTACTCTTACAAAGAGGATTTAAAAGAAAGAAAGAATAATCAATATGGAAGATGGGGAAATTCTCATCTAAGAATAATTCTTGGGATAATGCACGACTATAAGCAACAATTCATGAAATCCTTTCTTGTGTCACAACCATCAAAGCTGGTTTGTGCTTTCTTTGTCTTTACACTGTAAAGCTTTGAAACTTGGTAAAGTTTACCAAGTTTGTTTCAAACTAATTACTCTTATGTGTTTTAATTCTCTTTCCCTCCATTCCTGCATTATTTCCATATGAAAGAATTTGGGTTATTCATCCTGAGTGAAACAAATAATATCAATGCTGTTGTCTAAATAGCCAGCAGGACATGTCAGTTATTAGCTGCAAACGGCTTGATGAACAAAAATGCTTACTTATGATTTGGTTTGTGTTCATGAACTCCATTGTTCAGCTCGAACAAACAATGAATACAAATGCTGGGTTCACACTGTACCCAGCATTTGTATTCAATATTTCATTTCCATTGTGATACTGCGACGTCGGTCTGGCCAAAGATTAGAGAGAACAGGAGGGCGGTTTCTCTCAGGGAAACACAACACCACCGCAGCGATGGATGGGATTATAGCTCGCTGCTTAATTAATTAGCTAAAATAATCTTGTAGTGTGCTCTAAGTCTCGGCTCAGTTGGCTTCGACACATAGAAGATAGCGGGGGAATTAAAATCAATCTGCCACAGAGGCTTTATGGTGAAACATATTCCGCTGACTCTGCTCTTGTATTAGTATCAGAGAACCACTGATAGGAAGTGAATTATTTAAACAGAATACACGTGGACGACCAGTTAACTGAAAATGTCTGCTGTGTTTTCCATTATAAATCATGAATTATAGAGACTAAACCCACCAGATGCACAGGTTATAAACTGAAGAACACAACAACAGAGTCAGGAGGTTTAATAGCGTCCTTGTGCGCATACAAATGCTTTCTAAAAGACAAAATAATACTATCTTTCTTTTACAAATTAAAAGTTCAATTTTTGGTTAATAAAAGTCATACTACTCAATTCAATACACTTGCTACAGTCTTACTTGGTCTGATATGACCAGTAGCTTATGGAAGCTAATGTAAGCTAACGTAGACAGTTACGGTTGTATAATTATTGAGTCGTGATCTCACTTATTGTTATCTTATCTATTTGTGCTACTGTTAAACTGTATGTATACACTATATTAGAATTTAGCTTCTTGTAATTGCCATTCGTTGCCACGGAGTTCAACAAAGTTTACATAGTTTTGCTGAAAGTCTTCTTGATTTTTCTCTCTATCTGTTTGCAGGACATGGCTGATTACATCGCTTATGTTGCCAAGGACCTCGTCAATCAGAGAGGTATAGCACAGTTTAATTTCACATTATGATGAGCTCGGCTTCCACTGGACTTATGTCTCTCTCCCCCCCCCCCATCAGCATGTCACATCCTGGAGTGTCCAAAGGGTCGTGCCAGTGAGGTTATCAACAGCATCGGTCAGGCCTTCGAAACACGTTTCCGACAACTTCTGAACCACACGCCATCGCTCCTCTCCAACAATCCCAGGTTGTCTTTCTGTCTACCTTAACTGTCTCATTGGTGTGTTTAATGTACATTTCACCCATCTGATCAGGAGTGCAATTAAACAATTCTGTGCTGGCCAATTATTATTTTCACTGGCTTTTACAACATCATAGTTCTTTGAGAGTTTGATCCAAGGGGCCCTTATTGTTAGGTGACTTAGTTTTTGTGTTTGTATATTTGTGTAGAGCTGAACAATTTGTTGAGTATGTGTCTATCTTTGTGTGTATGTGTGTGTCTGTGTGTGTGTTCTCGCGTGTGCATTATAGTAACCAAAGTCATGTCACAGCTTCTCCACAGTGGAGGCAGTGAGGTGAACATCATGTAACTCTCTGCCTGCAGGTCAGCAGTGAGGATCTGTCACAAATGGAGCACAGAGGAGACGATAACGGAACAAAAGGCCAAGCGAGCCAGCGAGCACCGTGACTACTACAATATGATCCCTGGAAAGACACCACCCGCTGCTGGAATAGAGGACCTGCGGATCACGAGCGCGGAGAACAAACAGGATCCTGATATAATGGGGGTAAGAGTGACATTAACATTAACATTTAGTCAGCTTCAGGGAGACCAGAAAAAAAGTCCAACTTTTTTCCAAAGCTTTCAACCACATCTCCTGGCCCTCCTCAGTATATTAAGTTATTCTGCGGCCATGGAGATGGTTTAGTAGTTCTCTCATGATTAAACAATGGAATATAATAATGATATCATGTATTGGCATTATATCATATAAGCATAGATTAGAATATATATTATACATTGTACTTACCGAATTACTGAGCAACTCCATCCACTGAGGAAGGCCATTAGATATGGTTGAAAGCTTCAGAAACGAGTAAGTTGGAACGTGTGCATGATTTTGGGGGGAAAGATGTAGACGGTATGAGCTAATGCCATTGGATTAATAACTCTTCTTCTGCTTCTTGTTCTTCTTCCTGTGACATGAAGTGATTGGAGTGAGTCCTTGGGTGTGTGCATATACAGTATATTGTATTATATTCCACTCTTAACTTCCTCCACAGTAGTGGAGTTGTACATGTTACAATGGTTTTATATGTGTAGCTGTATATCTCAGTAATACACTGCCTAATTTGAATAAAGCTCTTTTTTATCGACACCCAAAAGATCATTTTACATTTTAAAAGAGAAGAATAAACTAATTTCATCTCCAGAAGCACTTGAGCTTGTTCAAGGACGCCTCAGTTGTTTGTAATAACTTCCCAGAATTATCACGCTAGTCTGGGAATTAAGTCTGCGACTTTCCGGTCATGAGCACATGTCTCTAACCTTTATGCCATCACTGCTCCTGCATGCACACATGCACACACAGATCTTGTCTGTATGACTCATCTAGTGCTGTTGCAGGTTTGTTCATCTCAGCCTCTTTCACTGTATGAGAACTGCTCCATCACAGAAGAAACTCCAGCTCCACCTGCAGGTAAAACTCATCAATACACTGCAGAGTGTCTTCAGACTGTATGTGTCTGTCTGGAACCACTTTGTGTTTCTATGTGCATGAGAAAGTGTACTTCAAACCAAAATTAGGGTTAATTATAGCTGAAGTAAACTTTGTTTAAAATGATTAAACCAGATTTTAAATCCATCCCATCTGTGCTGTGTAATTTCAATGAAAACCTGATAAAGTAAACCAAATTATATGGTTGCAACCAAAGTGCAATATTGGTTTAAACCAAAAGTAAAACTACTATAGTTCAGGATTATTGAAACCAATCAGTAGCCTACACGGTAGCCTACATCTGAATGAGAAAACAACATTATTTATATGTCACATAATTAGAGCATTCTTTTTATTGGATTGTTGACTATTGGACTCTTTGCTGATGCTGCAGTGACTTAAACGTTCAGAATATGTTATTCAGCAGGGTTGAATCTGCCAATTTCTCTTTCAAAATGCAGCCATTTTAAAAGACCTCAACTGTCAGTTTAACGTTCACCACTAATCTGAGTTTAAATCTGAGTTTTGCATCCTGGAGCTGATTTGAAACTAGTTTTAGAGTAAGATTAGATTTTAAGAAAGGTCTAGAACTAACCTTATTAACACTGAGTTTATAGATTTGGTACAACAGCATAGTTTAAAAAAAAGAAAACATGATATTATCTTGGTTTGAAGTTACTAAGCAACCCACCCTTGTGGACAGTTATATTATTCCTCTGTTGTTTCTCCATCAGACTCAGTGGTATCTGACATCAGTGCTGAACAGTGCATTCCTCTCTCTGAGACACGGATCCAGGACCTGATCCAGGAGGAAGTCTGGTTCCACGGCAGGTAATCAACATCCCCGTCCTTCACTACCAGTGAATTACCATCTTAAATGTGTTTGTCGTATAATGTATATCTCCTTCTTCCTTTCTCACTAACTTTGTGTCTGTCCTTCATCCCAGATTAGGAAGGGAGCAGGCGGAGTCACTTCTCACCTGTAGCGGTGATTTCCTGGTCAGAGAGAGCAGCTCTGCCTCTGGTCAGTACGTACTCAGCGGGATGGAGGGAGCCACCGTGCGCCACCTACTGCTGGTGGATCCACATGGACAGGTAAAGAGCTTTAGTGTTGGATTGCAAATACTCAAAGCATGCAGAGAGGCAAATGCCAGCTGGCTTTAATGTTTAAACTTGTCTGTGTTTTTGCTTAACCAGGTGCGGACCCGAGATCAGGTGTTTCTGAGTGTTGTTCACCTGGTGCGATTCCACATGGAGAACCAGATGCCCATCATTTCTGGAAGCAGTGAGCTGTGTCTGAGACAGCCAATCCTACAAAGACACTAACACACACACACACACACACACACACACACACACACACACATTCATAGCATGTATAAATTAGCCTGCAGCAGCGGTTCTCTACGGTTTTGAGCTGAGGCACAACGTGCACAAGCAAAACAACTTTAAACCTGTCAACATGTGAGACATTACTGAGTACATATACTGTACATGTGCAGTGAGTTGTTTCTTAATATTTGAGTCAATTCTCACTCTTGTGCACACTGTGCCTCACCCCGCGTTGACTACAGCTGCTGGCCTGCAGAACATCCTATCCCTCTCAGGCTAAATTAGCTGGTGTTTACTCAAAGTCGAAGCATAATCACTGGTGTCAGCAGACACCATGTTGGCAGACTTTCAGAATCTTTTTTCTTTTTGACATGTGAAATTTGTCTTGTGTTCATTTGTTTTTGATTTGTTAGTGCTTCGTGTCCCCATTTCCCATGCTTGACTTTTGAATCCGACTTGTTTGTTACATTCTGTATAAAAAATTAAAATGCTCTTTGTCAACAGAGACTACAGCAACAGATGTGCAGTCTCAGATAAGATGGCAAATATGCAAATAGTAATGTTTTTTTGTTTCCAATAAGGTAATCAAATACATCATCAGTTCTTTTACAGAATGGATCACTGGATTTAGTTTTTAATTTGCCAACATATATTTTGAGGTTACACATGGCCGTTGAAGATATTTCCCACTTTCAGTTATGTGCTGTTTGGCTCCTTTATCCCACAGATCAAAAAGGACATAAGTATTTGATAGTGGAGGCTCGAGGGAAGTTGTGAGTGCATTTTGTTTTCAGGATTATTTCAGCAAGCAAACTGTACATTAGTCAGATGATTTATAGATCATTGTAAACAATATACTTTTTATTGTGTTTAATTTGTACTTACACGTGTAGCTGAGACATAAAGGTGTAATTTGCTGTCTTATTTTGGAGGAGTCTATTTCCTGAAGAGTCCAACAGAAGAGGAAGAGTTGATTGATTTAATATATTTTTTACATTTGCGTGTGAAGTGTGACCAAAGAGACATGGAGTCAAGTACCTCTGGGAAGACTTCTGGAGACACACACGCACCAAATGTCCCTTCAATAAAAGTACAAAGCTACTTTTATTTAAAAAGTTCTTGAGGACACAAAAATAATAGTTTTACTATTGTAAAAAACAACAACCAGTGAGTGTTAGCCAAGCGAAGGGGCTACAACATACACGTAATTGAAGACAATTGGATAATACCTACATCTCGCGTAACATTAGCAACGGGATCCAGATCCAGGAGAAACACTGCTGAAACAGAGAAGACATGATTGAAATGGAGGTAATGAAATCAGTTATAACACTTGTTTTGGTCTGTTTAAAGTTCTCTTTAAATATCGATACAATTAATATGTATTTTTGGATTTAATGATAGGACAAGGTGTTGGTGCGAATATTAGGTGATAATATTGAACTCGGAGCTGAAGTAAAAGTACAGTAAAGGCAATCATGCATAAAGACCAATCTGGTCTTTATTTACGTAATTGGTATGTGGTAGGCTATTTACCGGTGTTTGTAGTTTTAGAGAATGTTATTTTCAGTAACATCTCTTGATCCCTTTTTTTGCTCTTAGTGTTAAAGGTGAAAATGCTGGTGATGAACCAGCAAAAATTGCCACAGAAGTGGAAGTGGAAAGTTGTTTTGAGACGGACTCAAAACAACTGGATTTGGCCAGTTGGCAAGCTGATTCAATTGGGATTTTGATGATGCTTCTTGGTGGTGTGGCTGCTGTCCTCTTGGCTCCGATAACTACACAGCAAAGTCTGACAATACCAAGCAGTTGCAAATGAAACATATTCAGCTGAAGCAACTTCTGAATTCCAACAGTCAGAACGTCACGCTTCTGGAAAGTGAGGCTGGCCAACTGAAGTTGCTCATAAACGCAACACAGTACAGCTTCACTTTGTTGTCTGCTGAGAATATACAGCTGAGCCTGAAGGACACATCAAGAAAAAGCACAGTTACAGGTGAAGACCCTGGAAAACTGTGACCTTGTGGAGGAGGAGAACAGAAAACTGAACCTGCGTCTGAATCGATCCTTGCACATCTTCACCAACATCTGCACCTGCGGTTAGACAATGAGCAACAAACATCTGCACAGCTGCAAGCAGAAAATCAACTTGCAAACTGTCCTTCCTCTGGACATACTGCAACAAGGACTCACTGCAGTGTTCATGCTGCATGAGTTTAGTGTAAGCTAAATATGTAAACAAATATGTAAATAATAATGATTTTTGTTTACCATGAAGTTTAAATAAATAAATGGTCAGTTATTTTACAGAATGGATTACTGGACTTTGTAATGTATTTCTTGTTTTGATGCCTTATTTTAATGGAGACTGTAGGAGCTATTTATTTGATGTTATTTAATTCATAAGTAGTATTGTTTAATTATTCTAGACGTTTGCTTATTTAGGTTGGATCATTTGTTTGATATATTGAGATTGCTTTATCTTTTTAATAGTCATTCGTTTAGTTGAATTATTTTTTGTTGTTGTTTAAGTATTCTTAGTTTTTGGGTTAGTTCGTCATTTATGCTTTAGGTAACACTGTGGGCCCCTGTGGTTACTTATAGAAGTAGGTAGGTATAGGACCAGCATGCACCGGGGTGGGCCTATGTTTTTTTTACCAGTGCAAGAGAGACAGCGACAGCAGTTTTCTTTGTTCTTTTTGTTTGTTTGCTTGTTTTTGTTTGCTTTGCCAAATAAATGACAAAAATGGAATCCTGTATGGACAATCTACTCTTTTTGCCTGCGAAAACCACAAAACCCACGGTGCATCAGTGGCCCTTTCATTAATGTTTGTTTCTTTTGATTTATTGGACAAACTGCAGAGACCAAGATGGCATTACTGTTGCAACAGCCAATCAAAGTGTGCATTGCAATGTGCTGCACAGAGAGAATGAAGAGTTCATTGATTTCTTCACATTCTGGTGTCAATGTGACCTAAGACACACACACTCACACTCAAATGCGCACATAATTAACTACAGACAGGAGATTGTTCACTTTACTGTGACTCTTATCCTTGGGGCTGTCTTCACATGTTGCAACTTGAAGCAACTCCAGTCCTGAACAAAGTGCGTGAGAGCCATGTGATGAATATTTCATTATTTGTTCTGCATGTTTAGGTGTCTGTGGTATCTAGCAACAGTGGGAATGCCATGCAAATCTTTCACAGACACTTCAAAGCAGGATTCTTGAATCCAGTCTGCAGAGGCCCATACGGTTTCATAATTTATATTCCAGGTTGTTATTTCATATGCCCTCAGTAATTGTGATTTTTAAATATATTTGGCTTATAACTCCTGTTTCACATGCTAATGATACATAACTGGAAATCCATGTTTTTTTAAATGTTCCTTTATAAAGATCTTACTATGACTTCAGTTACTTCACTTGAGCCACACACGGAAAAACAATTACTCAAGCAATCCACTTTTTTTAACTGCCTGGATTAATTAAGCCACAAGATGGCGCTATCGGCCTTTTAAAAAAGCTCATTCTCCTTCAGCATCTACCGACATGTGTTTTATTGATTGGTCAAATACTCTCTGGCTTGAGTTCTTAAATTCTTCTAAACATTGGTTTATGTGATGGTTGCATTTCTCCCTGATCTTATATAAAACATGTTCTTGATGAAATATATAATCTGATTATGCATATATGCTCAAGCCACTGATTTAAAATACAGTGACATCCTGCATTTTTTCCCGCTATTCCTGTGTTCTTGAGACAGATGTGTGTCTGAAAGAGCAGTGAAAATCACTGGTAGTAAACAGCCTATAATAATTGCTGCAACACTTCTCACAGCTTTCAGCAGCCTTTCACTTTTGGTGAAGTGAAAGATGACTGTGTGCTAAAAGTATGCAGCTGACTGTTTTCGGGCTGTGGCCCTCATCGTCGTCTCGAGAGGCCTGGAGGGTCTCGCCCACATTAATCACCCTCAGCACAGCTTGTTAGGCTGAGATCAGGGAACCACCGGCAGCTGATGAGGAAAGAAGCAGCTCTGCCAAAGGGTGATACAAACACTATAGGGTATCTGAAGAAAAACATCACTTCAAGCCTTTCTGTTCAGATAACTCTGTCAAATGTAATCACAGATCTCACATAACTTCCCACAATCCCTAGCTCTTGGGGCGTCAAAAAGAGGGCTTATCTGGTTTGTTACAAAGATCAGGAAATGAATGCACTTGAAATGCTATCTCTGCCCTCTTCTACACACTTTGTGCACAATTTAAATATGATAAATGATATCTTCATCTTATCTGATTCAGTCAGTAGACAAACAGAAACTGAAAGTGTCTCTCGGCAAACTAAAAATCAGATAGAACTGTCATCTATTAACATGAAAGCTATCATAAGTGTAAAATTAAATGATTCTTCAACCGAGTTAAGTGATTTTCCTGCTTCTATTACGTCTCTCTGGACTTTCTCTGAGTCACACGGACCTCGCCCAAAACAACTCACCAAGACCAGCAATGACCCATATGTGTGATGCCTTTCTTGCAGATGTGTGAGGCCTGCTGATGGACACATGTTTCCAAAACTGTGAGGTCACTGTTTGACCTCCGACCCCTCATTCATGTCAAAGCAGCAGCTGGTAACCTGTGTGGTGTTATCATATAAGCCGTTTTGGGAGGAACATAAACTGGGCCACCTTTTTAGCGATTTTACATGAAAAGTAATAAAAACCAATACTGGCAATTTTAATTAGGATTATTAACATGATGCTAAAGGATATTTCAGAACGCATTTATTTATAATTTGTCATGATGTTGTTTTAATGTATGTATGTTTAAATGTAGCTATTTAATTACTATATGTGTATGTCATTACCATTATTAATATTATTTACTTTAGATAATGGAGATTTATTCAAACCTCCATATTGAAATGGTCAGATTTGTTTTATTTGGGGCATTTATGTGGACTGAGTGGGCTATAAAACGGATCAAACTATTATTTATATTAATACATAAGTGTTACTGTGGATAACCATTTTACATTTATTACGTACTATAGTAACTGCAGCCCGATAAAATTACTCATAATGCATTAAACAATTACAATTGGAGCTGAAACTATTCCTTAAATAATTGATTAGTTGACAGAATAGGAAATGTATGAATATTTGCTAGATTTAAAAAAAAAATTCTATTGTAGTAGACTGAATATATTTTGGTTGTGGACTTGCAATCAGACAAACAAAAGCTATTTGAATATGTCGACTTGATAATCGTTAGTTTCAGTCATACTAACAATATCTATAACTTTTTCAATCATATAAACCAAGGAGTAAATCATCATAGCCTCCACTACATAACCACTCTGTTCACCTGTAAATCATTTTATAATAATCTAATTGAAAAAACATCCCTGATAAAGTCATCAGCACCAGTAATAAATGTAGACATTTGTTATCACTGAGAGGTTTTAAGCTTTGAGCACAAACATCACCAGCAGAAATGAAAAGTCTGCAACTGAAACTACAGTAGGTATTTATCTTAATCTATGCAACCACATGTTGTGTGTGCATTTGTTAGTACATGTGTGTGCATTCCTTGAACCGAGGCAGTGACATGACTCTGAAACAGGAAATGATAAACATTCAGTATAATCTTCAGGTTCTGTGTCTTTGGTTCAGATCCAGAGCATTAAAAAGCCTGAACTCCTTGAATTCCTTTATAGGATAAACTTGAGTGCTGATGAGCCTGAGGGCATTCACTTTACACACACACACACACACACATACGCGTGCGCGTGCGTGCGCTCGCTCATGCACAAACACACATATTGCGCATATGACAAAGCATTCCCAGACCCTGAAGCACCTTAATGGAACAATTAAAGTCATAAAAAGCACCCAGAGTACGAGAGCATGAAATTGTTCCTCGTTTCAATGTTATCAGAGTCACACAGAGTTCAAATCTGGGAGGAAACCAAACAAGACTTGGCCACTGACTGGGCCGTGTTGCAGCAGCATGTCAAGATCTACACGTATGTTCCCCTAGAGACGATTGAGTCATGTGAGGTGCGCAAACAAATGCACACAAATAAAGAGACGGGCTAGTTTTTGGTTCCTCGGTTCTGTTTCCTGTTTCCACAAGTCCACAAGTCAGGAACCAGTGAGGGCACGCTGTGCAGAGGAGTGAGCCAAAAGTCTCTGTTAAATGAGTATACAGTAAGTTGCTGTTGGCCAGAGTCAGTGCAGAGTGGATGAGTGTGTGTGTGTGTGTGTGTGTGTGTGTAACCCCCACGCCTCACTCCTCAGCAGTGCTCTAGTTGAGCTTTTACCTCCCTCTACATTCAGGCCTCAGCCCTCTACCCCGGCTTAGCGTGACGGCTCGTCCCTGTAGCTCTGATGGGTGTATGGACTGTTCTGGCAGGCCTTTCTGAGCAAAAACACACACGTATACTCACATTCACAACACACTGTGTCCTAAAGCACAATAGGCCCTGAAGTTTCTTCATCTTTCCACTCACTCTTTATCATTAACCCTTTGGAAACTAGGTCATGCCATTAGCTTCTGCTCCAAGTGTATGCCTGTGTGCAGGGGGGGTGTTTGTTGTGTGTGTGCATGTTCAGTTAGCAGCAACGCTTATCTGCCACTTGGCTTAAGAACTTCATTGAAGATTTTGAAGAAAAGTTTGTTTTCATGCTCTGTGGTCGTGGATTGAAATTGGGTCTGCATTAGTGTGTGTGTGTGTGTGTGTGTGTGTGTGTGTGTGTGTGCGTGCGTGCGTGTGCGTGTGCGTGTTTTACTTATCTTGTGGACACATGAATCTGTTAACACAGTCACATTGTAGGGACTTGGCTTCCTTATGTGGACAACATGGGGGTCTCCATAAGGTAGGTCATTGCACTTTAGGGTGAAGGCTTGGTTTAGTCTCCAGAAAATGAATGTGAGTCAATGTAATGCCCCAAAAAGTCATGAAAACACAACTGTGTGTGACATGGTGATGATGAGGGGGTGGGGGATTCCAGGGTTATTGCATGAGGCAGCAGGCAGATATGGGAGACTTGAATCAAAACTTTTCTGTTGGCAAACTTCAAAAGGCAACTTTTCCTCCAGTGTTGATCCCTTTTCGCTCTCCATTCCTCTGCAACTTGCTCTTGCTTTGGCCGGCAGCGCACACTTCTCCCTTGGATTTTAAGCAGAGGCCGGGATCAAAACTTTGATTCTAGGGATGATTCAGTGAATCTTTGTCTTGCTGAGACTTTTTGTTTGTGGTTTTCCTAGAGAACCTGGGGCATCTTTAGCAGCTCAGAAAACCAACTTAATATTGTTTTTATCACGTTGATACCTCCATGACTTTTCCTAATTTATGGGACTTTGCTTGTCTTAGAGACCCTGGCTGAAAAATATAGTTAAATACAATGGATATAATTTGTTATCTGTGATTGGTGTTAACATTACTTTGACCCCCCCTACATTAGCAATGTAGGTCACTCTGTCATTTGGTCCACCACCTTGGCCCACACTTAAATGTCTCAATTATTAGATGGATTATCTTCCCTGAGGATTAATCCTACTGACTTTCACGATGTCTTTACTTTTCATAAAGTGCAATCAGCAGGTCAAAATGTTCACAGTTTCCAGTGAAATAGCTGAACATATTGTTTAAACGTTAAGAGTGTAATAACTTTGGTGATCATCTGACTTGCCATCAGGCCAACATTTCAGTTTGTCCAATATTATTGCCAAACACCTGCAAAACTAAGGACATTCAAAATGAGCCTCAGCTGTACTTTGTGTTTTGGGCTAATCAGCAAATTATGGTAAACATGTTAAACATGACCTGATAAAGAATTAGCAAGTTAGCATTGTCAATGTGACCATGTTATCGTGCCGAAGTTCAGTATTCAGCTCAAAGCACTGTTAGTGCAACCTCACAGAGCCGCTAGCATTGCTGTGGAGTCTTAGTCTTGTTTTTACACATATAGTAGTCAGGCCCAAACAATGAGGAAGCGAAGCCTTTGTCTACAGAACTCAGTAGCAGTTAAGTTCTGCCATTTTTTTATCTACAGTATCTCTTTTGAAAACCCCTTTCTCTGTCATCCTTCTCACCTCCTATTCTGTTCTCCCTGTTTTACAAGAAAGCGTTTATGCCTTAGCATAAATGCATCCCATACTGAACTAGTGTGTATATTAGTGTATTTCTCAATGTGTCTATTTGCATAGAGTGTATTTATGGGTCTCTACATCTGTGCTGAGTGTCTATTACAAATGGTGAGGGCGAACCCCTGGCGGGAAAACTCAACAGGGAATGTTTTCCATCCCTAAGATGGTCAGATCCGTGTGGGGGAACACTGACTCTGCATAAATCACATGTGGAAGGGAGATAAGTGAGAGGCTAGACCAGCCTGGATGAATGGCTCAAGCCAAAAATACTATCCACTGTGCCCCGCAGGCGAAAGACCCTGAATAAATCTGTATGTATTCAAACACAGTGTGTGGACAAAATAACACAAATACCTTATAATATATTACAATTCAATATCACCTACTACAACCTTCCTGAAGTAGAATTAACAGCAATGTGTATGAAAATATATTATTAACTGCAAACTGTAGTTTTTATTGCAGGGCAAGTATATTTCAATGATGTATTACCTCTGGAGTAGACTTCCTTAAAGGCAGTGGTTCAGCATTTTGGGAAATACACATATTTTTTTTCTTGCTAAGAGTTAGATCAGAAGATTGATACCACCATTTCTCCGTTAAGTGTGAAGCTACAGCCAAGACATATTAATCTTAGGTTAGCTTAAGCGTTAAGACTGGGAGCATGGGGAGAAAGCTATGTTAATTGGTCCCTCTTCATGGTTAAAAGCTATGATAAAACATCAAATTTTGTCAGTTTGGACAGAGCCAGGCTAGCTGTGTCCCCCTATTTCTTGTCTTTAAGATAAAATGCTAAGCTTTAAGCAGCTGCTGGCTATAGCTTTATATTTAACAGACAGATATGAGAGTGATATTGATCTTCGTATCTAATTCTTGGCAAGAACACAGATAAGCTTATTTCCAAAGTTGTCAACCTATTCCCCCAAAGTCCCTTCTATTTGTGCATTGGGTTCGTGTGAAGCTCACTACAGACACACAAAAGGAACGTGCATACACTCCTGGGTGTTTATACCAGCAGATTCAGAAGTGTTTATAGCTGAGATTGAGGATCTGGGATTTGAGAGGCTTTTGCACTACTTTTCTCCATCCATGGGGGGTGTTCTAATGCAATGTCCTGTTTTCTCAATCAGGGGTGACGCCAGAGGCCGAAAAACATCCAGGGTAAGCACCAGCTATTAAACACTGGTCCCAGGACACTTAGAGATGACTCATACTGTCAACCCTGTTCCCCCTCTCCTACTCCTCCTCCTCCTCCTCCTCCTCATAGCTATTGCTTAAAAGAGGCATCCTCACCATGAAAAGGGACCAATTACAACTTTTTTATGACCTGAAAATTTCTATTCTGTTCGTCTGGTGAAACAATTTTTTAAGGGAAATGAGTCCATGCAGCGCCTAGGTACACACAGGGAAAGTGATCCATTTGGAGGCAAAAGGGGATTCCTCAGAGTTATTTTGTGGTGATTTTGTACTGCAGCAGTGCACTACATGTGTGTGTGCGTGTGTGTGTGTGTGTGTGTGTGTGTGTGTGTGAGAGAGTTAGTGAAGGAGACCATATGTGATAATAGACGGCCAAGCCCATACTGTTGATAGAATTCTATCATTATATTATCCTTATGACAAAAAAGCCAACTCCAGAATAAGTAGAAGTAACCCCATTGCACACACACATACACACACACCCACACACACACACACATACATACAGAAAGAGAGAGAGAGGAGGGGAGGAGGTGGAGACTCGTTTCTGCTGCAGCTCATTTTCTTGAAATATTTCACATGAATATTGGCAGCAGTTGTGCTGCAGAAGACAAAAGGAAATGAACCGTAGCTGCTGAAGCCAAAGACAACACACAGTGTGAGAAAGTCTCGTTGCAGTTACTGCTCGCAGCACAGTGAGAGACAAGCTCAATCTAAGCTATTAAAAACTGCCTTGGGATATATGAAACACATGAACACAGAAAAGGAGTCGGTGAAGGAATATCTGTGACGTAGCCAGAGAAAAATGAGCTTCTGTCGTGGTGGACATTAAAGCAAGAAACATTTCAGTGCACGAGTTGTGTTATTATTAAATGATAATAAGTTAATTGCCTGGTGTTTGGTATTGAAATACTCCACAGAAATATCCAGACTACACTCTTAAAAAATGTTTATCCAACCTCTTTATAATCTTGCTATTTCAGGCTTTTTAGTTCAGCCATTTCAGGCCAGTGGAGTAAACATTCCCCAAAATGAAACCCGCGCTCAGTTACTAACAGTAAGGGGATTAACTGAAGAAAGGATGGGGTGAGACGCAGAGGTGGGTGGGGTGGAGGAGGTGGTGTCTTACTGTAAATGACACCTCCTCTGTGTTGAGGAAGAGCAGAGGGCAACCCTTCTCTGCTATCCATCAGTTTTCTCTCACAATACGTCTTGTTGAGAACCATGACTTGAAGCTTCAGGAGAAACAATCCTGCAGTACGCTCCGCTCTGACGTCACCCCAACAGGATGGTGTGTGTGTGTGTGTGTGTGTGTGTGTGTGTGTGTGTGTGTGTGTGTGTGTGCGTGTTTGAGTATACGTATTCTTGTCTTTAGTGGTGGTCTCTCTGCATTTTCAGCCAAATTATCCTCTGCATGTCAGAGTGTTATACACCTGTAATTATTTGTTTGTTATTACTAATGCAGTAATTAGTAATGAGTAATCTAAGTTTGGGTTTGGAGATGACACATTTATAACTGAATTGACCTTTGATATTTTGTGATGATATAATTATCATGATTACAGGGCTGACTACAGCTGTCACGTAAACTATTAAATATAAATATATTTCCCTCTGGAATGTAATGAATTAGGAGAATAAATAGCATATGATAATAAGTACTCAAGAAATACCTAAAAACTGTACTTAGAAGAATTCTTTAACATTTTGGGAAATAGTCTTATCTTCATTTTTGCCAAGAGTTAGATTAGAAGATTGACAACACTCGTAAATATGAAGGGCGGCAAACAGGGGGAAACAGTTAGGCCGAATCAGTTCATAGATTTAAAAAAAAAAAAAATGGCTTTCCTGTGATCTTGGATCTCAAATTAACACGTATCAAAAACCTTCTGGCCATAGCTATATGTTAAACGGACAGATGTGAGTATAGGGTGGAACATCTGCAATAGAAGCACGTCAATGCCCGACGTCGAGCGGTGTCAAAGGCAAGGCAATGCTTATGTTTCAGAGGTTGATCTCAGCTATACGCTCAGAGAGAGAGAGAGAGAGAGAGAGAGAGAGAGAGAGAGAGAGAGAGAGAGAGAGAGAATCGAGGCTCCAAGACGACCAGGGAGAGGCTGTCTTACTGTCAAAACAAACCAATCAACAGTGGCCACTTCTGCCCTCTACCTCTCCCCCAGACTCTCTCATTCCTTGACTCAAGACCTTTTCTCCTTTCCTCTGGATCTTTGTCTCCTCTGTCAACTCATACATACCATTTACTGTAATTGATGTTCCTATCTTACAACACGTCCAATAGAAAGATAACGTTTCAGCTCTCATTTACATCACCAACCTTACCAGTTATTCCACTATTATATTACTTTCATAGTTATAAGGCACAGGGATGTTGAGCCTCATATAATATTTCAGCGACAAGATAATGACAATGTAAGAGAGCAAAAGAGAGGGAATGGATTCAGTCAGAAAATTATAACTGAGTAGCAGAGAGAAGAAACAGGAAAAGGTGATCTGTAATTGTGATTAATTACTCCAAACCATGGTGGTTAACATGGACTTGAGTCAATAAAAATCTGAAAGATTGTGTGAAAAAATGTGCCTGTCCAACAGCTGTGTAAATGAGTTAATGTCTTGACTTGGTCATAGATCATGAAGTACACGAAGGAAGAGACTGTTCTTAAAAGCCAGGTGCAGTATATATAATGATGGAGGTCAAGGAAATTGCCTGTGACAGAGCAATACATCCAAATATATAAAGACACAACCGAGGTTTGACATGAATCTTGAATGAATGTTGTGTGACATATACGTATAGTTTTGGATTTAGCTTCTTGGTGATAGGAATTTATGAATAACAGATGATGGCAGTGGTGGAAAGTTAGTTACATAGCAGAATATCTGGGGCTTTACGATCAGTTTAGCATGCGACATCCTCTATTCTTTGACACTCAATTCGGATAAGGAAAAAACTTCCAACTCTAACTAGTACATTTGCTCAAGTTTTGTACTTAAGTTTAATTTACTTGAGTATATCAATGTTTTGCTACTTTATACTTCTCCGCCGCTATAATTCAGAGGCAAATATTGTACTTTTTACGCCATAAAAGTGCAAAACTTTAGTTGCTAGTTTGCTAGTTACATATTTTGATAACACAAAATATAATCAACAAATAAAATATGACGTATCGTTATTCATCAAGATAAAATATGAGTTCTCTAGAGGGAAATGTACAATACACAGCAACATATAAAGTAATTAAAAGTTGTCCCGTCTTAACCAGCTGTAATAATAAAATGATGAACACATTAATGTATTAATCATTTTTATTTCAATCATGTAATATACATTAATCTGAAATGAGCCATTCTGCATAATGACTACTTTTATATAAGTATATTTTCATAATACTTTTGTACTTTTAGTTAAAGAAGATTTAAACGCATGCTTTTACTACTTTTACTTACCGTAAGTATAAGGTCTGAGTACTTCTTCCATCACTGGTTGGTGGTTAAGGAATTTGTCATTTTCAACAGCAGTAAATGAGACATGATGCTGTACAGACAATAAAACCAATACATGGGTACTAGCAGGGACTCTAGGACTCAGCACCTCAACGGTTAAGAGGCTCATGAAACACATGTGTGTCATCTTCATTCCTGCTCCTGTGATCACTCTTGTGCACATGCTTCCTTGGGTCATGACTGTGCAGGAGTAGTGGCAAGGCGAAGTGCTGGGTGTCGCTTCCCTTACATTGTAAATTATTTACGTCTTGTGTTTTGGTAGATATAGTATGGTGCTTATATTTAGTTGTATCTTGTTTTAGTGCTGGTGTTGGCCTCCAGTCACGAGGACCAGCTGGTGTACTGGGAGGTTGAATTGTGGTGATATGGTTTAAAGTTTGCTGTGGCACTGGTAGTAGTTTGGGTGTTTTTTTCCTGTTATTGGGAAAACAGGGGTTTGTCTTGTGTGTAGTTTTAGCTATCCCCTGATAGCATACTTCCAGTGCATCGGCCTGCTGATTGGTGCGCTGCAAGTCTACAAGACACTTCAACTTTTAACTTCTTGAATTGATGCTAGTGACCCCGATTATCGTAAACCACCCTTTTATGGCACTTTGACCCAAACTGACTGTTGACTCATTATTTAAGATCACCTGTATTCATATCAAAGTTTAGTCGGGTGTCACACATGCATAATGTCCTTTTTTAAATAATAAGGTGATTTCAACAAATTACAGAGGTCAGGAGAGAGTTTTTTTTAAATAATCAAGAGAGCATTCAAATCATATTAATAATATACTGTAGTGTGTCATCAGCGTATACAAATCTAGATTATTTCATCATTCAGAAGTGAGGTCATTAACATGCAAAAAGAAAGTATACTAGGTGCAGATTCAAATAAAAATGTACACAGTTTGTTTCCTCCACTACACAGCTGGCAAAAAGATGAGAGGAGACTTAGTGAAGCGATGATCAGAAGAGCTGCAGGGCAAGAAAACATCTGAACCATGACATGGAGGTATGGAAGCAGAAAGCCTAAGCATTTCAAATTACATACAGAAGGTCATGGGCAAGCAGGAAAGGGAGTTTACAAAGGGAGTAGATCGAGAAACTTGTGAAACTGAAGATGGGGCGGCCTCCAATATTTTGGTGGAGTGGTTGGGGGGTTTACAGGGCGTGTTTTTGGGAGGTTGTCTGAGAGAGAGCTGCAGTAGCCCAAACAGGACATAACTATAAAAGAAATAAAGAAGCTTTTTAAGGACAGTGATTAGAAAAGAAATTAGCAAACTTGCAGGATTGCACATTGGTTGCTGCCTGAGTTGTCTTGAGGCAGACAAAGACTCTTGGCAGTCAGTTCAGGAGTAAACGTGGTCTTGTCAGCGGTGATGGAGAGGCCTTGCAGAAGGCAGGACTTTCCAGGGGGAAAAAAAGCAGTGCAGTATTGTTGAGACTAAGTTTGAGAAGGTGGGCAGACATCCAACTGGAGATGTCAGCGAGGCTAGTGGAGATGCGTGCCTCAACCTGAGTGTCAGACGATGGAAAATAAAAGTTGTAGAAGTTAATAATATATATACTACCCTGTGCACCAGATGAAATACTACATACGGCAAGACGCCTGTCGGAGCAGCTTCGGCAGGTCACCGCCATTTGTTTTTTTTTGACAGAAGAGGTGACGAAAAGGGCTTAGGGTTGCGGTTTAGAGGCACAGCGGAGTGGGTCAACAGAAACAGAAAATGTAATGTTTTGTCCCAGCCTTTCACTTACAAAGTTCTTCAAAGTCGTGGTCATATTTCATGACTACTATGAAAACTATTGTCCATGGTCAACAGTGTAAGATCGAATGTGCTAAATCAACACAATCTATGAGTAAGTGCAGGTTGAGGCCGTGTTCGGACATGTGCGAGAGGAGAATGTGGATGATAATGAGAAGAAGAAAGAAGGGAAAAAGCTGATAGTGGAAACTAATGTAGTGGAATATACAGTGTCAAGAGGCTTTAGAGTGATAGCATACTTGAGAGAGGAGCCAGGCTGACTCTATATTTGCTGGGTGTGGCTGCAGACATGAATCAGTGTGTGTGAAAACTATCACTGCACTGGACAAAATTCCTCAAAACACACAGCATGCACAGTGTATATACATATAGGACATAATTCAATACTAGATGAAGCAGATTGAAACAGTTTAAGTTAGGATTTTGTGAACTAAAATGTGTCTATTTAGAAGTCACTGACAAATTAGCTATCATGATTCTCTGGTGACATTTGGGTACCTGTTTCGACAGTAAATATACATTTAAACGATGTATAAGTTGTAACAGTGGCGGCTGGTGGACAATGTTCAAGGTAGGGCTGTGCCACATCCAATCAATTTCAGCAAAGATCCCAGTATGATTTAATGCAAAACAATTAAGGTATCAAACACGTATTACTACTTTGCAGTTAAATATTTAACCTTTATTCCAATATGAAAAAAGCAGTAAATAACACTTTGACAAACACGTCAGGACATCTTATTTTTGTCACCCTCACAAGCAATTCAGTATAATATCATAATATATATATCATATAATAATATTCACTATAATATAAAACACACACACACACACATATATATATAATTATTTATTCATCACTATATATCCATTTCTCAGACAGTTTCCATTTCCCTCACTCCCTAACTGTCGGTGCTGGATCTGTCCCCGTTGTTTTAAAAAGCTAACTAAGTTATTAGCATGACGTCATCCAGCTAGCCTAACCTGTCTGGTACAGCTAGTAGAGAAGCTTTGCATGTACTGGTTCCCTTTCCTGCTAGTCTGCTGTCAAAGTTCTCCTCTCAAACGGGTCTTGGGGTACATCAGACGTCCTCCATCAGACGTCCTTTATCAGACGTCCTGCTAAAGACGTCCTCCATAAGACGTCATTTCCAACTTCCGGTTGAAACCGGTTCAACCGGAATCGAGGAAATTACAAATAAGAGACAAGTGGGTACTTCTCAAGTCTCTTAATTGTCGTTTCCTCGCTCCTCGATCCTCGCTTAAACCGGAAGTGGTTTCTGCGCCGCCATATTGACGGCCGTCCCAAAGCTCTAATGTAGCTCGGAGGAGGGAGGATGGAGGAGGGACCTCGGAGGAGCCATGAGTGAGGAACCACGAGAACAGACTTCCAGGAAGTCTTTTAATGGCCAACACGCCCCCTCATTGTTCATCGGTTATGTGATTGGACGCTGCAGCCGATCGGACTGACTGACTGGAGTTTCACACCAGAGTGAAGACAGATCACAGAATAAACTCAAGCTTTATATTTGATTAGTTTTCTGATTCACAGTCTGGTTTAAATAAATGTTCATTGTAGCCTGAACAACAAAACGACCACAAACAACTTTCTTCATTTATTAGAAAGATTTGTCTTTTCATAATCTGATGTTTCCCTTAATAACTTTTATTATGGATACAATTAAAGAAAGAGAGAGCTGGAGAAACACTTTTTACATCATTCCTGAGTGTTTGATGAGTTTTATCATTTAAGAGAAACAATAATCATATTCTGGGTTATTTAATAATGACGCCACAGTCACAATTTCAAAACGTACAGACGCAAATAATTCATAAATAAGACGATCGCATTCAGCCGGTAGAAATGGATCCTGTGCTTATAAACAGAACATAGGACACAGTTTGTTAACAGACTACGGAGAGAAACACCTCTACAGTGGTGATTACTGTGTCTTTATTAGTTATTAGTATTATTAGTTACTATTATTAAGTACAGTGATCATGTGAACAGACACAAACTTATCAAAAGTCTCTCCAGCTGCTAAAGCCGACTGACAGCTGATCCAGCTGTGATCGTCTGATCCTCCATCATCAGTAACAGATGTGGCTTCACGTGACGCAACTGAGGAAAGGACGCCTCATTTCTCTTAAAACATATTTCCTCGTTCCTCTCTCCTTGCATGGTTTCCTCCACGCATCCCTGGTGGGAGGGACTAAGACGCAAGGAAAGGACGCAAGTGAGGGAAACGGGGACGCAATTAAGAGACTTGAGAAGTACCCATCATTTCAATTGTCATTTCCTCATTTCCTCGCTCCTCAACAACTCCTTGAACCGGAAGTTGTTCTGCGCCGCCATATTGACGGCTGTCCCAAAGCTCTTATTTCTGCTCTGAGGAGCCATGAGCGAGGAGCCACGAGAACAGACTTCCAGGAAGTGTTTTAACGGCCGACACGCCCCCTCATTGTTCATCAGTCATGTGATTGGACGCTGCAGCCCAAGCTGAATCTATTTGAGGAAGCTGATTGGCTAAATTGTATGTCACACATTTATATCTTTAATCAGCAATTGGCTGAACTGCTTCATAGACCCGCCTCTTTTGGGCAGTTTCTCCAGCGCCCCAGAGAGCTGCTGAGACGTGCACACGCAGAGAGGAAGTAAAGACAGGCGGAGAGGACGTGCAGGAAAAGCATATATTTACCGCAGATATCATATTTTACACATATTACTGGGTGATTCCATATTTCAAAAACACAAATATTGACAATTTGTATAGTTTATTATTATTATTATTTATTTTATTTTATTTGTTGTGGCTCAAGGTGGGGCGGCGCCCTAGCGCCCTCTACTGACCAGCCGCCACTGAGTTGTAATAATAATGGACATCAATTTGAAGTTGTTTCTTCTCTTCCAGCAAGCTGCAGAATTGTAACTTAGTCCTCTTATTCAATTAGGAAGAACCTTCTGCAGCAAACATGTTGTTGATATCTTGTTAACATTTATACCTGCAGACTTTACCAGCCAAAGGGATGTTAGTTTTTATGAATGGCTCATAACTGATAGAATTAGCAAATTGTTTATCAACATTAATAAAGGCATTTTAATAAAGGTTATTAACCCTTTTCCCTGTTCGGAGGTGGCACACACATTTTACAGTCAAGAGTTAACAGGTGCATTGTTTAAAAGAAAAATAGCAGATTATTTATAGTCTATATTTGACACAAATTAATGCATTACAAGCTCTGTCTTCTCCCTCTAAACTTCTATGAGTTAACTTTCAGGTTCAAAGTCGAAGCTAGTGGTTCAGAGTTTAACTTGTGCTTTTTTTTTTTGCACTCAAGCTTTTGTATCGCGAGAGCAGCGGAAGAAAGAGAGAGAAAAAAAAAGTTTTAGGGAAAGTTGAGCAGAGCAGGGATGAGGAAAGAGCTCTGCTGAGAGGGAGAGACACAGTGAGTTTTGCCATTCTCATCCTCTGGAATGCATCAGCTCCTTTAACTTATCTGTGCAAAGTCAACACACAACTGGATGCGCACCAGCAGACTCCAGAAGTTACGATGCGCATCTATTTATAGGAGCTCAGCGAAAGGTTTGAGTGACTTTTCTTCTTCTCCGCAGTTTTCCTCTAAACTTATATTTAGCAGTACCTGCAAGTGAGAGTGAAGTAGTCCTCTGTCGGGTCTGAGGCGAATCTCCTGTTCGGGAGACAAGGTAAAGTAACGACTCACTCGTGCGCAATTTTGCACATGGTCATTTCTACACTGCATGCTTTGCTTTTGCGATTCTTGAGCTGAATGATTTTACAACTTATTAATGATAGAAGTGATATCACAGCAGCCACCTCTCAGAGTGCAGCACAGCTGTTTTTCTTTTGTGCGCAGCATCTCCTGCGCTCTCCTCTGCGTCTTTCACAAACCTTTTTGAACTTTTTTTTTTTTTTTTGGTATTGTTTTGCAGCTTTGACTGCAGAGGTCGACGGGGCTGGGAAAGTAGTTTAGGATACATTTTTTTCTACCGAGCACTGGAGCTGCGTACACTTGAGAGTGGATATGCCCGACAGTAAGTGTAGAGGACGGCTGCTGCAGTTGGCCGTGGCTCTGCTGGCCTTGCTGTCGCTCTGCACCGAGCTTGGAGACACTGCAGAGGTGGTGGACACCGAGGACAGCGAGACGATGACCAAGCAGACCGACTCCAGAGCCAGCAGGGCCAAGAGGCGGGGAGGCTCGGACGTCCTCAGAGGGTAATGTGACTATGATAATCCTATTTGGTCCGATTTTGGAACATTTTAATTTTCTAACACTGCCAGTTTTTTTTTTTACACGCAACCTTTAATTTAAATGAGCATCTTCATGTGTGTTTTAGAGCAGGTGTCTGTTCTTCTATAGAACACCTTCATGATCAATGAAGGTCAGAAAACACTTTTTTTGAATCAGGCAGGCTGAGACCCATGAGTGACATTGTCTGTGATGGCAAGTTCGGAGCAATTAGATACTGGCAGGAATATCACATTCCTGCCGACCGCAATAATCAATTATATGCAAACAAAGGAGGCCATTGGTCGTGTGTGGCTGTGGTAGAGAGAGAGAAAGAGGGAGAGACTAACAGTCTAATCCCTCTGGCCAAAAACACCACACCCCAGTTGTGGATAAATCACATCTGCAGCTGTACACAGTGGGTCACTGCTGGAGAGGTTTTGTGCATGTGTGTATGTACGAGAGAGGGAGAGAGAGAAAAAAGAAAAGAAAGAACTTGTGTGTCCAGCGATGACAGCAAGCAGCTGATGAAGGTCACACTGTAGACAGCTCAATGAGCATCCTCCACAGGCATTTTTATTTGACATGTCTTAAGTTCATTTATCAGAACATCTGGGTTCAGAGGAAGGAAGTGCATACAGGCCGCATACTGTGTCACGCTGACGTAACCAGACATCCATCAGGTTTCATTTTTCACCTCAATCTGTTTGGAGTTACACTGTTCAGTATATACACTTAGCCCTGGGTCAATACATGCCCAGGCGAAGCTTACAAATTCACATATGTAGTAGACCTGTTACAGACCTGCAGCAGGATGGCCCAGGCAGTCACTTCCATGTCAGATAGAATATTTATTTATTTTTTACAGGTGTATCAAATTTCTTAAAACACCTTGTGCAGCATAATATTTTCCTCACCAACAATATTTTGATTTAGAAAAGTGTGCCAAATGCGGAATGCCAGGCCGCGCCCTACAGTAGCAACAGCCCCGCAAGGAACACACACCTTAATACCAGTCCAGTGGTTCTCGTCATAAGTGGGTCACAAGATGAATCTAAGGGGTCACTAGATAATTGCCGGGGTAAATAATACCAGATAAATTGTCTTAAAACTTTTTTTTCTTGTGAAATACTTCATAGATTTACCTATTCAGGACCAAAAAGGAAGGGAAAAATCAGTCTTCGATTGAGCTGCTCACTAATCATGACATCTATGATGAGGGTCATTAGTAGGCTCTGTGGAAAATGTGTGCAGAAACATATTTCAGTATTATGGGAGGGGCCTTGCTAATCCTGCAAACGTCACAGGAATGTTGAGTGATATGGAGCCGAGCATGTAATGAATTTTGATCCTGTTGAAGTGTCCTTATTTCTGCTGCGTTTGATGATTCTGGAGAGGCGGTACAGTATTAGTTACAGTATGTGGATCAGTAATCACTGAGCTTTCAGCAGTCGAGGGTCTAGAGACAGAAGATGTTGCCTGTTGGACAGGTTGTAAAGCCCTCAAAGACAGATCTGTGATGATGGTCTTCATGAATACAATGGACTTCACTTGAGAGCGATCTGAACTGGTTATTGGGTTATTGACCATCTGATGCTGCGTCTTCCTCAGGCCAAATGTGTGTGGCTCAAGGAACAACGCCTACTGCTGCCCTGGCTGGAAGACTCTGACTGGAGGAAACCAGTGTATTGTTCGTGAGTATTGCCTCCATTATTCCTGTATCGTGTTCAATTCAGATCAGGTAGAATTTTGAGCTCTTCATGAACATCTGTAATTTTCAGATTCCAGCACCCTGCTGTTTTTGTATTGGAGCCATCCGGTCACAGAGTGTTACACAAAGTGAATGCATGTAACATTACTTAAAAAGTCCTACCTCATCGGAAAAACAACAGGAATGGGACTCCTGCAGACCAGACCTTTATTTTAATTGATCAGCATATAAGAAATTAATTCATCTTTTGTCTTAACTCTATCTAATTAATACAGCAGGAATGAAATGCACTGTACTATATTACTATACTATACATATTACTTTAGTATGTAACTTTACTTTATTTATTGCACTTATTTAGTGAGTTTGTCACAAAAAAACTGTATTTCAGATAATGAACAAACATTGATGACTTTCAGAAGTGTTGTTGCATTCAGATGGTTCAAAGTTGCAACAGGTAAAAAACTACATAACAGTTTAAATTATCATTCGATTATTGTATTAGCAAAAACTTCTAATAACAGTAGTGAAAACAATCAGTAAAAGCTTATGGCAATTTATCTTTTGTTCTCTGACTCACCTGTCTTACAGGTGTGTGCTTTTTTGTTTTATGATGCCAAATATTTGTCCACTTGCCTAAATATTGGGACTCATTAATTGGACTTAACTAAGGTACAAACCAAATATTTAAAGGTGTTTGATCACCCTATGATTTTTCATTAGCAACGGTTTAGTTGGGTTAATGATCGCAATAAGCCGATAACGTGACTTAAAACAAGTGGGAAGTGGTCATTCATTTTGGGCATTTCCTCTGGTATTCTGGCAGTGGTTTCTTTTTCTGGTTTGTTTTCTCTTTGTATTTCCTCCCCACGCCTTTCTATCCCCCCTCTCTTTCCTTCTCCCTCTCTCTCCCTCTCCCCCTCAGTAGACAGGAAGGTCTGAGGGGCTCTGGAGTTGTGTGATTTCAGTCTGGCGGGTCGGCTGGCCGGATGCCTGTCGCGGCAACTAATGACATAGTTTAGCAGTGGGGTTCAGGGAGTAGGGGTCAGTGGCTGGACTCTACCTGATGGGAGCTGGGTTCAGGGGACCATGCCAACAACAATCTGTGGGAAAGAGAACAACTGAGTGAAAACCGCCTGTGCCAACTAAAAACACACACTGGTACACATTTATGGCAACAAAACTCAAAGAAGAAAATAGCTCGATGCCAATTGGGCTTCTATAACGTAGCCATGATGAAGGTTAAAAGGAAGGTTTGGCCAAATTTGGACTGTGGTCTGTTTTAGTTTTGAAATATTACAGGTGAGAGTTCAGTATGGTGTTTAGATCATGGCCTAAGTTGGACCAAATGAAACTCAAACCTGAAATTCAAAAGCAGCAGGGGACAATTTATTTTCTCTCACGCACAATCCAGACAAATCCTGGCACCGTAAAGTGAGCATTGGAGTGTTATTTTACCTTTCACCTGTCAAAGGAAGTTTGTTATGTTGTTTGACCGAGTGTCATGTTCTCCTTTGCAGCGATCTGTCGGAGTACATGTGGAGATGGTTTCTGCTCCAGACCCAACATGTGCACCTGCCCCACCGGCCAGATCGCCCCATCCTGTGGATCCAAGTCAGGTCATTAAACAGTGCCTCCCCTTTCCCACGGAGTGAACTCCTTTGAAGCTTGCTATCATCAGCCTTACGTGTTTTATAATATAATGTGCATAGATGAAGGCGTTCACTGGTATTTGGCCTATAGATAAACACAGTAATGATATGATTTATGTAAATAGGAGAATATGTGAAAAAATTGTGTTTCGGAAAGCACGGCCTAGAACACCCTGCATTTTTTTAATTAAAAGAAGCTGTAATCTGAAGAACAAACATTTCACCATGCAGTAACAACAAGGACAAGCAGTGACAGATTATAGATGGCAGAAAATGTCATATGGCAGTCTTGTCATATCTTATCCTCCTTAGGATAAAAATCAAAGAGGTTGTAATTGGCTCAGATCTTTTCATCTGCATCTTTTTTTCTTAAGTTTTCTTTTCCTCATCATGAGTAATGAGCACTAGCTAGCATGGCACAAATATATGAGGTACTAAGCCAAAAAATCATCCCTTGAAACTGCGTCAAGCAATTTATATATATACGTTGCAATCACGATCTTGCAAATAGTGTGTGTGTGTGTGTGTGTGTGTGTGTGTGCGTGCGTGCGTGCGCACGTGAGTCCTTTGGGTGTGTGTGTGCTTTGGAAGACGTCCACAGTAAACATGTCCTCCATGTTGCTCTTCTTGCAGCTCTCAGCGCTTCAACCCAATGCGCTCATCTGTTTGCACACCATAACTTTCTAGGAAATTATATCTGAGCATATATCTGAGCATGACTTTGGAGTTCAGAGTGCATTCTGTTTATGTTGTAAATCTAATATGCAGCGCATGTTTGTGTACTCTGAATTTAACTCGCAAAACTGCTCTGTGTGTAAATGTCTGTGTGTGTGTTTGTGTTGTTGTGCCCACAGTCCAGCACTGTAACGTTCGGTGTATGAACGGGGGAACATGTGCCGAGGACAACTGCCAGTGTCAGAAAGGCTACGTGGGAAACCACTGTGGTCAACGTAAGGATCATCCTGAAAATACAACAAGGCCGCTGTGACACACTTTAACATTGTCAGCATGTTTTAACATTTACATCTTAGATTTATTTAAGAGAAAGACATATAACATCCATTTCCTAAAGTTTATCCTTTTAAGCCTGAGTTTAGTGCTAATTAGCAAATGTTAGTATCATACTTAACTAAGATGTGAGCATGGTAAACATTAGACTTGCTAAACATTAGCTTGTTAGTGTGTCGCCATGTCAGCCTTAGTGTTGAGCTCAAAACGGCTGTGCCCAAGGACGGCCCCTCAGAGCTGATAGATAGTTTTGGCCATCATTCCTATTAGTAACTAGAAAAGCACACACAGTAGATTGCAGATCCTCGCCAGGTGGGTCTCCCTCTCTCCTCCCAAACAAAGAAGAGTTGAATCTCACTCAATTCACCCTTCTTTAAGCCCCCCCCTCCCTACCTTCCACCGCAGACTGGCCAATCATGGCGTAGCACCTGCCACCTCTGAGACAGTCAGACAAATACGGCTCTGCTTCATAGAATAAGCTGGCTGATGGGTCCAGTAGTATGCGAGTTTAGTGGACAGATGGGCAGATGCACACGCGACTGAAGGCATGATCTCCACCCAGGCTTAGGTTATTTCTGGAAATAACCTAGGGCAAGAGGGCAAGAAACAAGAGCAGTCAGATGCAAATTCAGACTTATTTGGAAGAGAAAACAAATTTAAACTGTAACATTTTCAATCAAACTCTTTTAAACATCTGTTACTGTGTACAGATCATGTTCCTGATTCAACTTGCATACTTATAGTTGTGTGTGCTGTTTTCAGTTTTCCAGTGTAATGAAGGATCATTGCCAGCATTCTGGGTTTTACCTCCAAATAAAGTGGTTTAGATAATGTGCCTTAGTTTGTCTGTGGCTGGTCCGATCAATAGCTGCTCTGTTTGTTTCCCCATCTGACTTCCTTTTAGCGATGTCGTCATGTTCCTAGATGTCTGCAATTTATTTAGTGACTGCATTGTTACCATAACCAATATAAATTATAGACCCATACAAACCATAAAATATCCTGTGAATTTTTTACTTGTTTTGTCATCATGTCATTGTTTGTTTTTCTCTCTTTCCTTCTCCAGCGGTTTGTGAAAATGGCTGTCTTAACGGAGGAAGGTGTGTGGCTCCCAACAGATGTGTGTGTACCTACGGCTTCACCGGGGCTCAGTGTGAGAGAGGTAATGAGTGCCACACTTGCGGTGCTTCGCGTTTCTCTCACTCATCTTACATCACACTGTCTCTGTGCTCTACATTCACTACTCACTACTGATGAAGTGTTTTTAAAGCCACACGTGCTGCTTATGTGACAACGTGACTGGACGCTGAATGACGTTATTTTTGTTGTGACTCAAGTCAAATTCCTGCTTCGTCATGCCACCAGCACCAGGAATGTGGTTTGATGTGGAACATTTGCATGTCAAGCTTGAGCTCAGAAATTACAATTATTTTCCACATCTGTTCCCAAACAAGGCTCTGGGGAATGTAACGTCTTTCTAAATATGCACTGTTTGTTAACTGAAGACCTCCCAACCTCCTGTGGTTGCTCTCTTGCACATGAGAGCAAAGGCTCCAAAGTATACAAGCACACGCAAACCGAGAGCAGCCTAAGCTGTGTTTGTGCTTGGGGTCTGTGGCTGTGATGGCCTGTAGAAGTCAAAGATGTGACCGTGTAAAGCTAATATTTGGATTGGCAGCAGAGCTCCTAATTAGTAACGTCCCTTTTAATGAGGCCATGCTTCAGAGAGCTGTCTGTCGGGTCTGGATGAGGATTGGTCCTTTAGTTTACTTCAGTGTTTTCTTCCACCCTGCAGCTAATAAGACTCTATCTGGTTGCTGGGTGGGTTAGCGCCAGGTCTTATCTGCTGAAGCACACTTCTACATGTTGTGACTTTGGTTTCCACTCTTTCCTGTGGAAGCTTGGCCAAAGAGCTTGTGAGACTGTGGAGGAATTCAAAATCAGCACACAGTCTCTTCTAGATTCTAGTTCATACTTTTCAGGGAACTTAAGAAATCTCTGCGAAACTCTGCTGTTGTTTCTTGTGTTGTATTTGTGATGAATAAATATTGTACGGGAAAAAGATATGACCACATAGTTTGTCTTGTAAGGTGACAAGCATGCAAACTGGCCACTCACTGTCTGCTGCTTTATGAATGGTCGTTTCTTGTCTGCTATAGTGATAGTGTTGTTCTATGATTGAAACAGGCAGACTTTTTGTTGTGTGTGTGTGTGTGTGTGTGTGTTTGTGTGTGTCTGGGAACAGCTTCCGTCTTCTATCAGTCATCTACACAGTTCATTGTGCTGAATATATCTATAGAGGTTCTCAAAAGTGAGGATCTGCTGTTTTATCTGTTTTGTATGATCATTAATTAAATATTTTTGGGTTTTGAAGCTATTTGAAGATATCTTGTTTGTATTTGGGCACTTGTGATGGGCTTTATTTACGACACATTTTATTGACTTTTACCGTTATCAACTACAGCAAAATAATCAGTATTTGCAGCCTTGTAAATTGATCAATTATTTGGTCCTTTATCTTGCATTTGGTTGCACCAAGAAAGGTGGAGAAAGTAGGCCAACGGATACAGTGGCGTTTTGGGTTAGGTTACTTTCGTTGGAATTTCCTTGGCTAGTATCCATCACCTCCCAAGGGAAAGCCATTGTGCTCTCACACAAACACAAGCACATGCATAGAGTACATGTGTACACACATCCATGCGCACATGCACGACCCCACACTGTTTTTAATGCAATTTACAGAACCGTGCCCCATTATGGCCTGATCTTATCACATTAACAAAAACACAAGGGTTTCCACAAACACGTGATCTGACCAGGGGAGAAGTAGCTGCAATCAGGAGGTTGTCTTGGATGTGGAAAGATCCTGGTGCAATCAGGGCTCAGCGTGAACACACCACCACTGCGGAGCTGTGTGACTTTGAGCTGTGTGCTGCTGCCAAATGACTGGCGATCTGCTGACCAGTGGTCTTACCACCAGGCACAGCTGACTGCAGTGAAAATGCAGCCTGGTACATCAACGTGTTCTTTGTTGGTTATAAACGTGATTTAGGTCGGAATGTGGGATTGGTGAGATCCAGCTCGCTGCTGCTGATCGCACGCAGGGCTCTCTGCTCCTGCTGCAGAGTCGTTTAGCTACGGAGCAATAAAGCCAAGCATTCGGTGTGACGCCATCGAGTTCACATGGGATGGTGGTGAAAGACTGGCCTGAAAAGTGGTAACACGTGAGTTACACAGTCGATAAGTCAGCAGTCAGAGCACAACAGGGAAGCCGGTCAGTCAGCTGAGGGGCTCTCTTGTCTCTTAATGCCTCACTGACTTTCCCCTATCAGGCTCTGTTCTAGCCCAATGCAAACCTCAGTAGATAGATAACCAACTGTGTGTCATTGAGTGCATGCTCAACTTGTTAGTCCTGGGAGGATGGAGAAATCTGCTGACGGGCCAATAGGGAAGGCCCCACCCAGATATAAGACCCCATAGCACATGCATGGAAACACACGCAAACATGCACACACGGATGCATGTGCACAAATTCCTTGTGCTAAGGCATGTAAGGATGCTGTGAATACCATCTGCAAGGAGGTAGATTGGAGAAGGGTGGATATGGAAAAGCTAGATGGATTTTTGTGTGTGTCTGTGTACAAAAATGTTGGAGTTAATCCAGGAAACTCTTTTAACCAACTTCCCTGCGGGCTTCCCTCCTGTTCACACCGAGGCTGTTGTTGTGCATAAACTCACCGATCATTGAGGAAGCCAGCATTTCTGTTTTGTTCCAAAATTAACTGAACCTCTGCACAGACATGAAATTGTCTGTGCAGAGAAATCTGCTCCCATATTGAGATGCATGTTTACTGAAGCAGCTACCATAATATGCAAACATGTTTCCAAAAGTAGAGCAGTTAAGCAAAAACAAGAGCGGCATTTTTGCAAGTTTTGGTCTGTTGAGATCATCTCTGGCTAGACTGCAAATGAGGGGCTGGGACATTGGCTTAGATTCTGTGTGTGTGTTTGTGTGTGTGTGTGTGTGTGTGTGTGTGTGTTTGTGTGTGAACATATGTGATTGCTCCCAGATGTACAGGACGTGGGTGGATCCCCCAGATGTATGCAGTTCACAGAGAGACAGTGAGATGACAGATGAAATGACAACACTTTCACCATACAGCTGTCCGCCTCTCCCTGTTTACCTCAGCTGACTGTTTAAGTGCTGCACTTGTATTTGCATTCTTTCATGCTCAGATCTTTGTGTTTTTAGTGTTTGCTCTCCTCCACTAACAGCTGTAATGAGCAGGTATTATGTCAGATGGATTATGTGTGGCAGCCCGACTGTAACAACACATAAACCTTAATCTGATGAAAAGAGAAACTTGAGTTCTTTACACAGTCTGCTGTACTTATTTGGGCGCCATGTAAAAACTTTCCATAGCTCCTGTAATTGCTTTTTCCTATACGGTGTATTGCTTTGTTGTTGTAGGTAAGGCACATAATGTAGGCTTTAAGTAAATACAGACGATACCTGGCAACTTGTGTTTGTTGTCTGCAGAAAAGTTTTGGATGAAAGTGGTGGTGTTTCCCACCACCAGTGTCCCTTTAGAAAACCTCAAATTTTAATGCAACAGGATCTGACAATCTGCCCCACTCAGTCCTGGTTCTGGTTCTCCCGTGCCTCCCTTTTCTCTAGCAGCGAGGTGTCAGAGCAACGAGGCAAAGCTCTGTTCCTGGCAGGAAAAGGAGACGCTGCTACGGGGCACTCCTCCTCCCGCCGGAGCTTCCGACTGCAGGTCGAAGGCGACAGCGTAGCCGTATCTGGATCTGTCCGTGGTGGGCTGGTCACTGCCGGAAGCCCCACTTGACTTACTTGTGAACCTGCATGATTTCATCTGATTTTGCTCGTAATCCGACCCAGTGGTACTGATGACAAACATTATGAATAATTATATAGAAATAGCCAATCTTCTCGCTGATGTCTTGTTTAGGATTATGTAGTGTATGTAGGTCATAGATTGATCGATTTTTAAAGGAATGGCTATGCAATCATTAGCTTTCTTGCATAGAGATCAAGAAGAATGATATCACTCTCATATCTGTCTGTTGAATATAAAGCTTAGTTTAGTACCAACTAGCATGGCTCTCTCTTAAAGTAACTGTCCTACCTGCCGACCTGCACCACTAAAGTTCACTAATTAGCATGTTTTACCTTGTTTGTTTAAGCTGTAGAAAAACGGAACTGTAAAAACAACAGGTTGCGGTTTTACAGGGGCCTTTGTGCAGGACAATCAATCTTCTCATCTAACTCTTGTATTTCCCAGAATGTTAAACTATTCCTTAAATGTTCCAGCTGGTGCGATGTCAAACTTATTGTTCTTGGACTATATTGTTATAGTTCTGTTACAATAGCAAGTACTAGCTTTCTGGTAGCTCCCTGGTGTAGAGGTTGCACAAAATGGAAATAATCAAGTAAAGTACTAGTACCTCAAAACTGTAATTGAATGTCCTTAGTTACATTCCTCCGCTGGGTGAACAGAGAAGTAGACTAAGGATGAAAAGCATTTGGTCCCCAGTTGAGCCAGAGCAGGAGTGAGTGGGAAAGAGCAGGAGAGATGACCCAGTTCTGTTTCACACAGCGCTGGTGCCACAGGCAGAGAGACCGTGGAGGTTGTGGTGCACGTGACGGATCTGGGCTGGGCCCCTGTCCACACGGGAAACGCACAATGTCTCGTTTGTTTTAAACGACTGCACTGTTGGAACTGGTCTCCCTCTTTCCTCTCGCCGTCTGTTGTCTGCCGTGAAATGTGGAAATGATTTTTGCTTCTGGATCTCGGCCAGATTCTTTTGGGAGGGATGAGTTTTTCACTCTCTCTTTCTTTCCGCCCCCTATCTCTGTTTCGCCATCTTCCAAATCCTCACCTGATAAGATTCAGTGATTTTGTTAAATCCGTGGGGAGTTTGCAGCTAAGGAGTGGTGTTTGGAGAGAGGATGAAGTGAGGGGTTAGATGCATGCAAGCAATGGGATCAAGGGAATGAGGAATAAACCAGTTTGAAGGGGAGGTGAGGTGAAGAATCTTGACGATGGGACTTTCTTCACACACTTGAGCTCATATTTAAGCTATTTAGTCTGTAATTCCCGGCTGCTGTTGCTGGCGGCCAAAATCACCCACTGTACTCCGCAGACGTGCCCTGTCAATCAGCCCCTGCTGGCCTTAGGGATGATCAATTCCCTAGATTGTGTATTACCAGAAAAATGAGAAAAAGCAGCACTCTCCATGGTGAATTTGTGATATTGCCTTCAAACACAATACAGGCAACTAAAGAACTGATGATCATATATCGTGTGCAGCAGACTGATTTTTCATTGTCTCTGTTTATTCTAGCTTGTGTCTTTTACTCTCCACATCCGCCCACACAACTTTAAAAGGTTTTCCAGACCCTTTCCCTATCTCTGCTTTTCTCTATCACACACACACTCACACACACACACACAAACACACACACACACACACACACACACACACACACACACGTACAATGCACCTGAGAGCCAGACCGATTAAAATGCCAGGAACAGACAATGCATTCTTTATGGAATGTGTTACTGTCCGCTCTGCTACCCTTTCATCACATATAGTGTAAGGGAGTTGTGAATGTCATGCAAAATTGCATTCAGTTTGAGCGTTTCTGTTTGTGTAATTTCACAATCATTCACTCACAGAATCAAGTTCGGGTTCTAGGTTTTACAGGATTATAAACTTAAGCTTTCTTTGTCACAATTTTGGTTGAAGTATTTGACAAATTTAGTGTTCAACCAAAATTTCTCTTCCTTTTTACGTGTAAGACTGGCAACCAAACTTTGCTGTTTTGCATTGCGTTTGTACTGGAAATAAAGAAACTAATTTAAGTTTCCACAAAAACGAACTCTTGCTTTGCCTCTGCAGACTACCGCACTGGGCCGTGCTTCGCCTCGGTGCATAACCAGATGTGTCAGGGCCAGCTCACAGGCATTGTGTGCACAAAGACTTTGTGCTGCGCCACAGTGGGACGGGCGTGGGGTCACCCCTGTGAGATGTGCCCAGCCCAGCCTCAACCCTGCCGCAGAGGGTTCATACCAAACCACCGCACCGGGGCGTGCCAAGGTAAAGTCTGTTCCTCATCATCTCTGTCTCTTTTTCCATTTTTGTCTGTTTTTTGTCTCTCTGTCACCCTCCCTCCCCCTCCTTCTTCAGGTGAAGTGCTGCTTCTATCCTCTCTGCCGTTTTAACTCCTTCTCCCTCTTTGTCTGTGTTCGCCCCTCTCCCTCTGTCGTCCCCTCATCCCTACCCATCATCCCCTCTCCAGAGGATTAGTTCTAATTGGGTTAAATTGGGGTGGGTGGCAGTGCCTCCCACATGTGTATGGAATGCCCGCAGACACCCGCTGTGGCGGGACTGTCAGAGTCAGTAACACGGGTCAGTGGCGGTGCCACGTGGGAGAGCTCATTTATGGTAAGACGGCCTGTCTGCTCCAGACCCAACAACATCAGAACCTCTGCAGGGGAGGCGGACCTGAGCCAGGACCCAGAGCAACATGGAGTGCTCTGAGACTGCATCAGGTCACAGCCTCCTGGAGGTTTTCAGCCTGAGACCTACATTTTTTTTCTGTCAAATTCATTAAATTACTTTCATTACTTTCATCAACACAACTCACACAGTCAAAGAATTTAAGTTTTTTTTTTCTCCCAAAAGTTATTGGATGGATCGATTGATAGAGTGTCCCTCCTTTGGAAGTAAATCTTCATGTTATTCTTTGTATGTGATCACAACTATTACCTTCTGTCTAACTGTAGACCTGTCTTTTCTATATTTCTATCTCTTCCGTGGTCTACTTGGCTTTGATTTCTGTTCCTCTTGCAGGAGACATTCCTTTCTCTCTCTCTCTCCCTCTCCCTCTCTCTCTCTCTCTCTCTCTCTCTCTCTCTCTCTCTCTCTCTCTCTCTCTCTCTCTTTCCTCTTTCTCTCTCTCTCTCTTTTCCCTTGTCACTCACTTGATTGCAGGAAGGTCAGAGCCAGACTCTTAAAACAGACCCAGTTTCTATCCAGGCACATCCAAACGTGTGCAGATTTCTGTGTTAATGTTAGTCTGTGTGTGTGTTGCCCTTTTGCCCCTGAGTGTATTTTTTATCATCTCTTTATCATTTTCCTTGTTTTGTACATTTAAGTAATGTGTGCCCATGTGTGTGTGTGTGTGTGTTAGAATGTGAATTAATTTGTGTGCTTTGTATGTACAGATGTGGATGAGTGCCAGGCCATCCCTGGCATCTGTGAAGGAGGAAACTGTATCAACACAGTGGGATCCTTTGAATGTAAATGCCCCGCTGGGCACAAGTTCAATGAGGTCTCACAGAAATGTGAAGGTAGGTATTAAGCTAGCAGCCGTCACATTAAAACTGTGACTGTCAGTGTGTGCTTGAATGACAGGGTAGGCTAAAATAAATTATTTTAAAAGCTCCCAGCTAACAATGTGAAAGTAGAGTTAAAAGCCACATCCGTCTAGATGTGGTTAACTTCACCTCAGCTGCGGTATTCTGATTATTACTTTGTGGGGAAAGACCACACATAAGCCACTTTGCCCTCCCCTTGAAATGCGTTTAATTAAACCAAAGCAGCACTCAGCTTTCTCTAAGTAATCCCGTTTAACACTTAATTGTGAGGCTTGAAAAAGGCTTTCCCCCCACTATACGCGTGTTAAAGAGAGACTATGTAACTTTTGAAAGTCTAAATAACACCTCATCCAAATAAAACGTTGATGAGCAATAAATACACTCCAGGGTTTTGTTGCTTTAACCTTACTTGGTCTGGTCTGACCAGTAGCTTATGGTAGCTGATGTTAGCTTAAGTTAGTAAATGTAAATAGTGGCCCTCACTCTGCATCACTTCTAGTCCTCGGCACATAAAGACCCACAGTTAGCTTGTTGTGTAAAATATTGACTCATTAAAACCTGAATATGACAATTTCCAGACCAAGTTGTACTCTAGTGAAACAGGCTGAGCAGGCTTTTGTGGCACTCATTTGCAGAGTAAAATATGTGCTATTTTATGCCCAGAAATAATTACCGGAAAACTTCTGGACTGTGTAAAAGACATTTTGAACGGGTCTAAGTTACAGTGTATTTCTTAAGAGACTTTGTGCAACGGTGCTAACGGATGAGCAGCTACAGAGGCCCCTGGATTTAATATCCTGTGACAATGCCTTATTTCCATTGTCCCTGCCAACATGTGCTCAAGTCACTTTTGAAAGCATTCACGTTTCATCTGAATCGCTTTCATCGAAAGTTAGGATTACTGTGCAGTTTTTAACAAACAGGAAGTGATCTGAAATGTTTTGAGACATTCTCGATAGCTTTTTTTGTTGTTAATTTCCTCCTCTCCTCTCTGTAGATCTGGACGAGTGTTCAAACATTCCAGGTCTCTGTGGTGTAGGTGAATGCTCTAATACTGCCGGCAGCTACTTCTGCAAGTGTCCCCAGGGATATTACACCTCCTCGGACGGATCCAGGTGTATAGGTGAGCTGTCTGTCCCACTGGCTGCAAACCTCTCCGAAGGATAATCGCCTGCTTTGTATTTGCTTTGGTTCGTTGTCACTATGATAGATAAAATATGAGACGAAGCAGTTGAGAAAAGAAGGTGCTTTCCTTTTTCCACCCTATTTTGGTTCTTCCCCCTTTATGCCTGGCAGGAAGAACTGAAATCTGTCCAACGTTCCAGCTGGTAGAATTTAGGTCAGTAGTCACTTGTTTCTAGTTCCACAACAATGAGCTATATTCTCTTTAAACTGAGGCGACATGACGAGAGAAGTAAAGCGAACTCCTCTCGTGCTCAGGTGACTTTGCTTTTTGACATTACAGTGTGTGTGCATTTTTCTATCAGTATGTGCATGCTGGGAGGTTGATAGCAGTCTCGCACGCACACATATACACACGCGATCACCAGAAAAGCCTGTTAAGCTTGCAAGTTCAGCTCAGTTTGACCCAAAACAGACCAGGAAGGAATTTGGATCAGAATAGACCATTAGATGTACACGCACATACTCTTACGTGCATGTATACACGCATGCATTCGCACACAAACATATGCAAACCCACACTCAGATTACCCCCACAGGAGAGGATGTTTGCAAGAAAGGAATGTCTGAGTCTTTTGCTCCAGAAAACTGTTGTGCCAAACATTTTAGTTTGTTTCCCATGCAGCATCGTCTACTCCGACCCCTGAAGGGCCCAACTGTTTTTCTTTCAACCAACTCTACGCTCGCCTGACATCTTGTCAAATGTAACCAAGCAATCAGTAGTGTCGCCTGTCAGTTTCTCCATGTGAATACGCTGGATGGGCTGGGTGTGAAACAAGACATGATATATTTATGTTAATAAAGAGCCTGAGTGTTAGTAATGCTAGTGCACAGTGCCAGAAACTGCAGGATGTAGGAAAAATTCTCATAAATAGGAAGTGATGACTATTGGCTTCCAAATGATGGAAAATCTGAAGCATCAACCACTACGTTGTGATTGTTCTTGTGCCAATATGCTCAACATGAAGACAACACATGCCATATTCCATACAGCACGGTTAAGTCAACTTCATGCTGTGATGTTTCCCACAGATTCTCGAGGTGGGTATTGCTACACTAGCCTGCTGAACGGGCGCTGCGCCAAGCAAAACTCGCAGCTGTTGACCAAAATGCAGTGCTGCTGTGATAATGGACGCTGCTGGTCTGTTGGATCCACCCCTGAAATGTGCCCCATTCGTGGAACAGGTGGGGTCACTCACCATCACATGGCTTTAAATTTCTTGTTCTCATCTATGTGTCTCAATGCCTCAACAACACAGAGCTAACCTCCTGTTGTTTTTCCACATGTGCTCATTTTAGAGGAGTACCAGAAACTGTGCTTCCAGATACCCGATGGGAACGGTGGAGGGCCGATACCTGGTCATGTCCCAGGGAGTCCTGACTTTCCTGGCATCTACCCAGTTCCATATCCTGGTCAAACTCCTGGGCAAGGTCCTGGCCAGGTACCTGGAGTGTTTCCTGGTCACATTCCCATCCAGGGCCCTGGCAATGTTCCGATTCCTGGACAAATTCCACATTTTCCATTTCCTGGACAAAATCCAGGACAACTTCCATTTCCAGGACAACCACCACCAGGTACGCTCCTACTTTCTGCTTTTGTTTGGTTCACAACGTGTACATGTATTGTACGGCCCACTCGCCACATCCGTCCCGTTGGCTATCACCGACCGGCCCACAGGACGTCAATGGGAAATTAGGAGTAAAACGTAAATAATTGTACATCATTCACGGAATACAGCTGCATTGCTTTTATTTTGAAGGCGACTGCTGCTGTTTTTTATCTCAATTTACGTACGTTAGTACGTTCGTGGATGTGTGCGTAATTCATCCCGAGACTCAGCCACGTCATTTTGGCTACCTGGGATGTGTTGGTGATGCAGAGCGGACACGGACATCTGAGGCTTTGATAGCTAAGCTGCAAAAGCAACATGCTCAGAAGATGTTGGTTCTCTTTGGATCGACCTCCATATGTGAACAAACATTCTCCGTGATGAAGTTTAACAATCCAGATCCAGATCCTCTCTCACTGACGATCACCTGTCAGCTGTCCTTCACATCTCACCTCACACATTCAACCTGACTTCAGTCACTCGTTCACTGAACGGAAAAACAGAAAATGAGGTCATTGACTACAAACAATAGTGATTAAAGTACTAATTTATCAGAAACATGATCCCTGTCAGTGTTGTACTATTATATATGGATATTATAAATGTATATTTGTTTGGATTATTATTCCTGCTGCAGATGTTTAAGGTGGAGTTCATTTTAACTCCTTTGTACTCTGTTGTTCAGTTTGGGTAGTTAGGAAAGTTTTGAAAAATGATAATGTGCAAAGTAACTAAAGCTGCCAGACAAATGTAGTGGAGTAAAGAGTACAATATTTCCCTCTGAGATGTAGTGGAGTGGAAGTACAAAGTTGAATAAAATGGAAATACTCAAGTAAAGTACTTTGACTGTGTACTTAAGCAAATATACTTAGTTACATTCCACCACTGATCATAATATTTACTCTTACCACTCGCAGCTTATCAGAACCATACAATTTACTTTTTATAAAGAGGTGGAGTAATATAGAGCAGGACTGAGTTCAGTCTATTGGTCCGGCCCTCCACAACAGTCTCTGTTACTCATGTGGCCCCTTGGGAACAATAATTGCCCACCCCTGCTCAACACCCATTGGTCTTCTGTTGCCATGTTCAAAATTCCAGTTTTGAGCAATCACAACACACACCCTCCAGCTAATGAGCTACATGATGATGGTTACTTTTACTAAGACTCTAATTGTGCACTGACGTAAGGCTGCTCGTTTCATTTGGGTATTGGTGTATCAACAGATACAAAAGTATATAAGCGGAAAAAGAAAAGCTTCTGACAAGTTTGCAGACCAGACTATGTCAAGAGTTTATTTAGGCAAAATCCTCCGCAACAGCATTTTACAACATTTTACAGGGGCGCTTGGAAAAGTTAAGGCTATTCTTAGGAAATTCAAACAACTCTGAGCTTTTTTGCCTTAATTAGAATCATAGTGACTTTAGTACATCTGGCAATGCAAGACTACGTGCTTATGACATGCCAATTTACTTTTGCAAGCAGTTGAGATATTACGTTTCCTTTCCTACTTTGTTCAGACATATTGTATGGTTCATTTCGGTTGACCAATTATCCTAAAAATGTAAAACAAGACAAAAAAAGAAACAGTATTTCTCATTATATTTTATTTGTGTGAATGTTTTTGTCAGGTATTATCCAAACCCAGAACATCACCAACATGTGCCAGGCCTACCGTAACCTCTGCCAGAATGGCAGGTGTATCCCCAAGCCAGGCACCGATTATCGCTGCGAGTGCAACATGGGCTTCAAATTGAATGATAGAGGAGATTGCTTCGGTAAGTGAGTGAGGAGCAGGTTTCTCAAGCATTAAACTGGAGGCACACAAAGGTGAAGAAGGTTTGTGAGCTTTACGTTTGTCCCCCAGATGATGATGAATGCGAGAGAAGCCCGTGTGCACACGGAGATTGTGTGAACACCCCTGGGTCTTACATCTGTCAGTGTCCCGCTGGATTCCAGACTACTTCAACCAGGACAGAGTGCCGAGGTTACGCATACACACACACAGACACACACATGTGCACACACCTTTAAGAGGATGTATGTGTTTACTGTGCTACGTGTTTGTGTCCGCCAGATCTGGACGAGTGTGTGGCCAACGGTCGTATCTGCAACAACGGCCGCTGTGTGAACACTGTGGGCAGCTTCCATTGTGTCTGCAACGCTGGATTTGAGATTTCAGTAGATGGAAAAAACTGTCGAGGTTTGTCAAGTTCTAACATCTGCATTCATGGAGTTAAGACATTTTTAAAGGGTAGTTCTCTGTAATAACCACAGTATGTGTAATGTTTATGTTTAATGGACCGTGGATCTGTTGGAGGTGGTGATTTAATACCAATGCCTGTTGGAGGCATGTGCCGTAATAGACAGCTTTTTTAATTATCGTGCTGGTGGTTTTGTGTGTTGCAGCCTATTAACAAAATATACAAAATATGTACATTTTAAATCACTACCAACCTTTTTCCAAAGGACTTCATATTATTTGTATTTACTTCTCTTACCTTGCAGGCATCGATTTGTTTCCATTCATTTTAGTTTGCTATAAAGTCTTGCAAGTTTTGCCTCAGATAGGTAGTCCATCACAGGAAACCTTTTGTTGAGACTAAGAGGCCAGTTTATATATCTCTATATCAGAACTACGGTCGAATTGCTTTAGAACTTGTTTATAAATACCCTCCCGGACAGAAAATGCTCGCAGTTATCCCCATTTTAAACAATATCCTCCCTTTCTATGATGACCGTCTCTTTCACCCGCCTTCCAATGTGGCCGTTCTGAACAGCTTCAAACACTAGTCAAATAAGTATTGACACATGGGAATTACATTACAAGTGTATTGGAAATTCCACTTGCTGTTTTGTTGAAGAATGCGCCAAGATCCAAAATTCAAGGGTTGGCTACTAAAAAGCAACATTTGTTGTCCAAAATGTCCTGGTTCCTATGTTTGCCTCGTGTTTGTCCTCTGGACTTCATTTCCTGACAGCATACATAGCTCGCCAGTGTAATGATTTGGCAGAAACTTCTCCAATGTGTGAAGGAGGGTTTTGAATATAGCCGCTGCATTGGTAAAAGAACAGCAATATAACTTTGATTAAAGCAAGCAAGTTCTATTACAATATGATTGTCAAGACAGAATATAGTTAACTGAAGTGTAGTTTGTCTCTGGTCAACGATTATGAAAGCTGTTGTTAATGTACTAAACCATGGTTGTGCCTTTAAACACTCTGTATATCTGTGTATCTTTCCTAAAAGCACTGCTATTAAGCTATCAATTTGTTTCTGTTCATCCACAGACCAGGATGAGTGTCTGATCAGGAACATGTGTCTAAATGGATTGTGTATCAATGACGATGGCAGCTTCAAATGCATCTGTAAACCTGGATTCCTGCTTGACACCAGTGGACGCATGTGTGTAGGTGCGTTTGTCAGAAAGAACCACGGATTATTACAGTCACATCTCTACGTTCTAATGTAACCAGCTACTTCAACCAGTAGAAACTTTGAGTCAGTTTACTCTTTTGACCTTCATATTTAGATAGTTTGTAAGGTCGCTTTCTCTCTGGCATGTAGCAAGCAAGCCAAAAAAATCCCCCTAAAAGCCTGGAAATCACCCTCAAAATCCTGGCAGGCCAGCTGGACATGCAGACTGTTGGGGCACGCCTGTTATCAGATTCAGACAGCCTTCCCTAAACCTGTTCAATGCAAAGAGAAAAGAGATTTAGGCCTTCTCCTGAAATCAACAAAACATGCCACAATAAACACTGGTTTGATTAGCAGGATCCACCATTCATGGTATATGTACTAGATGCTGTTTGGAAGCTTATTTGCAACATCAAAACAGACTAATTAATGTAATGTTTGAAATACATCTCCAACTAGGCAAATCTTTTGCAGCCATTTTGCTCCACACGGCTTCAGATACAGACGTTTGACCTCAGAGACACTGACCTGGTTAAGTCATAGTAGAATAAATAAATAGGGGAGTAGGGTGTAGGTGAAGTGTCCTGATGTATGCAGTCATTAATGACATGTGTAGTCTAAAGGGGCCCTGGGGCCTCATCATTTCTATCTACAGTCTGTCTGTTCCCAACACAACCAGACAGAGCACACATAAAAACACAGTTATGCTTGCATACCATATCATTGTTTACGCTCATTAGGATAATTATTGTAATACGCAGCTGGGATCAAGAGGAAAGGAACAGAATGTTTTCTTAGCTGAGGTCGTAAAATTGAAACTGTGCAGCAGTTTTGGCTCAATTGGTTTTAATGAATCAAGCACCTGAGGACTTTAATAATGCTTAAGCAGGAAATTGGAGCTTCATAACATTCATCTTGTAAAGAAAAGTAAACAAAGGACTGATTTTGCTGTATCTGTTTTTAGACATTGATGAGTGTGAGACTCCAGGCATGTGTATGAACGGCCACTGCGTCAACACGGAGGGATCCTTCCGCTGTGAGTGTATGGCTGGGATGGCAGTGGGCCTGGATGGACGGGTCTGTGTTGGTGAGTAAATGTTGTGTTTCCAGGAACGGTTCATGTGTTCATTTTGGATACCATGGCAAACAGTAATCACACAAAACAAAAACTTCTTTGTTTTATCTCCGGCATGTGTCCCCTTGTTTGAGTCTGGCTAAAAGTTCTCTATTGTTGCATGGAGAAGATGAAAATTAAGTTATTCTATTTTATTTTTTGCAACATGTGTGTTTAAGAACTTAATTGAATACTTTGGGAAATAATTGGTACTTCCAGCAGTTTCCTGCTAGCACATATGCTTAAGATTCTTGTAAATTCCTGCATTGGTGATCAAAATGTTGTTCCTACTTTTTTAAGTAACTGCAAGCTCAGAGTGAGCAAACTTTTAAGGATTTATCTCACTGCTGTCTTCACATTTTACCCAGAATAACCACAACACAAGCATTTTCCAGTCAAGTGATTAAATAAACAAAACCGAATGTGAGCAAGCAGAGAATAATCGCGTTGTAATAAACTTGACCAACAGCTCATCCCTGTTGCAAACATATGCTGACTATCATTAATGAGCATGTGTTGATGAATGTTTTCCTGCCTCCTTGGGCTCTAATCTCCTGGACTGGGACTCCGAGAGCAGATCTGTTTATGCCTCTATTTTCAACATTCCTACAGTATATTCTCCCAAATTTCTTTGTGTATTGAGTGGAAAGTGTTGAAATGCTGTTGTTAGTTCTGGGTGAGTTCTTCGTCTGGATGATATCAGCGCAGAAGAATGCTTCAAATCCCTGGATATTATGGAGAGGGAACAACCATTTGTTTTGCCAGTGTTGTTGCTTTTTTGGAGCTACGGACTCTTGCCTCCCTGTCTCTCTCCTTCGTTCTGTCTCTAGCCTCTTTCCAGATCTTTTGCCTCATCTCTGTTTCGCACACACTCTTGTCTTTTTTTTTTGTCCAAAACAGATACACATATGCGCAGTTCATGTTATGGTGGCTACAAGCGAGGGCAGTGTGTTAGGCCTTTATTTGGATCTGTGACCAAGTCGGAGTGCTGCTGTGCCAGCACAGATTACTCCTACGGAGAGCCCTGCCAACCCTGCCCACCACAAACCTCTGGTACGGATACTAGAATCACCCCGCCTTTTACACATATGGAGCCACCTCCTGCCGCCTCACACATACACACACACACATACACACACACACAGACACACACACACACACACACATGCACACTTGTGTTTAATTCAAAACACACCTGTCAAAGTCAGGATGACCAGATCAAATGCTTCGTGTTCTCTGACATTGTAGCTTGGATTTCACAAATGACAGAATAGCGGTGATGAAGTCATGGCTAACTTGCTTGACAGAGACACCCACAGTTAGGAGACATTGACAGCCTCCAAACACACACACACACGCACGCACAAACGAACACACACGTCATCCAGTCACTTGTCATTAGTCCTGCCAATTAAAGTTTCTGTATCAAAAGACGCCAGAGCTCCACCACATTAAGGAGACGGTTTTATATACATCTTGGCTAAATGACAAAGCATGGAAATGGATAATGACATGGTATTAAATGTTTTGCTTTGAGATTTCTTGAATTTTGGCAAATGTGATATTTTCTCAAAAAGCTGGTATTTCTTCTTTTTTATCAAATATATATATGTTTTGTTGCAGCTGAGTTCCTGGCTCTGTGCCCCAGTGGCCCTGGCATAAGCGGCGATGCAAGAGGTAACGAACGCAAGCTCGTCGTGGGTCTTCCATTGATATTAAACCTAAATTAAATTATCACCGGTTATTACTGGTGGTAAGGTCTTTTCATACTGTGACGTTCAACAGGTTATTCTTTGCCTTCTCAGATATTAACGAGTGCGCCCTCGACCCAGACATCTGCCAGAATGGGGTGTGTGAGAACATGTTGAGGTCCTACAAATGCACCTGCAATGAAGGCTTTGAGGTAGACCTGACGGGCAAAAACTGTGTCGGTAGGTTAACTGCTCCTTTATGTCCTCGTCCTCTTTGAAAATGAAAGCATATAGCCCTCATATCAAAAGCCAGTTTGAGGAAAGTCATCCTGTCTCTCTCTCTCTCTGTATGTGTTTTTCCCTCAGATATTGATGAGTGTCTGATGAACAGGCAGCTGTGTGAAAACGGTCTGTGCAGGAACACGCCAGGCAGTTTCACCTGTCAGTGTCCCAAAGGATACGTTTTCGATCCTGAGACAGACGTCTGCACGGGTCAGAGACTCATTCATTCTGTTGTACAGCACAATGTCACTTCCTCACTGCACGGCTGCTATATCAGATGGATAAGAAATGACCAAATTGGGAAAAACAGATCTGTTGTTTGTTTTTTGTCTCCCACAGATGTGGATGAGTGTCTGTCTAGCCCCTGTGTTAATGGAGATTGTAGGAACAGCCAAGGGTCCTTTGTGTGTTTGTGTTCACTCGGCAGTTCGTTGGACAGCACTGGGATGGAGTGTATCGGTGAGTGAGCATCGTGTTGTGAGAAGAGTTGGGTCAAATGCTCTACCAGCACTGTCACACTTGAATGAAATAAGCTCATAGTGAAGCCAGGAGAGACTGGTTGTCCTGTCTAGGGCAAGTTGACTACAAGTAAGCCATTCAGCACTCCCTTTTATTTAAGAACAGCTATGAAGATTAATTGATTCAACTAATTAAATACAGACCTTTGGCATCAAAGATCTATATTCAACATGTTGACCCACGTGTTATTTAATTCCACATAACTGAATGTCAAGTGACTATAAGGGTTGTTTCATTAAAACAGAGACTACTAAGAGCACCTGCTGGCTGAAGATAGTCAATAATCGCTGTGAGGTCAACATCAACGGGGCTACACTGAAGTCCCACTGCTGCTCCACACTGGGAGAAGCCTGGAACAGTCCGTGTGCCAAATGTGAAAAAGGTGAGATGATCAACATGCACCGTTTTTGCACATTTTAGTAAACCACATACCTGCATTGACTGACATTTTATTGGGTGCCCTTCTTTTTCAGATCCAATCTGCGGTAAAGGCTTTGCCAGAGTCAAAGGAAATGTCTGTGAAGGTAAGGTCTGCTTTGATTCCGTTTAGAACCAGAGATGCACTTGTATCTCGTTTTAGTAATTTGAAACACTGGACCTGCTGTTGATGTTGCTCTATTTTCTCTGCCGACTGTCAGATGTGGACGAGTGTCAAGTGTTTCCCGGAGTGTGTATCAATGGCAAATGCATCAACACACCGGGCTCCTTCTTCTGCCAGTGCCCTCCAGGAATGACTGTTGACGTGAGCGGCAGGACGTGCATTGGTGGGTACTGTCCACGTGTAGTGGAATTGATGTCATCTGTTAAATGTGTCATTTACACCACTTTACTACAAATGCATGTAATATACTGTACGTGTGACTTCCAGACCTGCGTATGGAGCATTGTTACCTCACCCATGACGATGAGCGCTGTGGGGCTCCCATCTCAGGGAAGCAGCGTGTGGATGCCTGCTGCTGCTCAGTGGGTGTAGCCTGGGGCCCCGAGTGTGACGAGTGTCCGGAGAGGGGCACTCCAGAATATGCCCAGCTCTGTCCACGTGGCCCAGGCTTCTCGCACAGGGGGGACTTCATCAATGGCAGACCCTTCCTCAAAGGTACCGCACCCTCCACAGACAGACTGCGTGGGTTGTTTCATTAATGGTCTCTCACCTGTCGTCAACCCTCTGCTCCTTCCCTCAGATTTAAATGAATGCAGGATGATAAACAGCCTGTGCTCAAATGGAAGGTGTAGAAACACCATCGGGAGCTTCCGGTGTCGCTGTGATGGCGGCTATGCTCTGGACTCTGATGAGAGGAATTGCACTGGTGAGTAGTACTGAAGCAATTAGACGATTAATTGTCATCTAGTCGACAAGGAAACTAATCAACAACAAGTTGATAATTGATTCATCATTTTAGTTATTTATCAAGCAAAAATATCAAACATCTGCTGGTCCCAGCTTCAGAATTGTAAGGATCTCTGTTTTATACCATTGTTATTTTTATCTCTTTGAGTTTTGGGGCAATTTGATGTTAACTATGACTCTGGAAAAATTGTGATTGGCATATTTCACTATTTTCTGACATTTTATAGGCTAAACAACACATTGAAAAATACTTAACTGATTAAAAATCATTATTTTTACCAAAATAATTTGAAGCTCTTCTGGAATGAGCTGTTCACATTGCCAATAATATAAAAACTGATATACATGTACTAGCTGCTATTTTTGGCTGGAAAGTTTGCTTAATATCTCAGCTCCATTGTAAATGTACCAGTTGAGTCATTCTTCATCAGTCCCCTCTCTGAATCCCTCTGCCAAGGCTAATCACAGTACTGTGGTGGTGGTGTAAAGCCATTGCCCACACTCAGCTCATTCAGTCTAATGAGAGTATGGCTGCTTTGGACTTGTTGGAGCTGGTCCCTGTAGTCTGCATTACTGCTCTGGTGAAATGTGCACACATCATTTTAGCTTTAAATGCCAGTGTCATGGCTTTATTTTGAAATAATGTATATGGTCTCAGTAAGTAAATTATATCTGAGGCCTTTTAACCCCATATGAGTGAGATCCCAGCAGAGAGTCTTTGTATTGAGTGTTTCAGAATGTGGATTCAATTCAAAGGGGATCAGTTCTTTAGCTTTAGACTTTGGAAGAATCTGCTTGAAGAGCTAAGGCTGCCTAAGTCCTCCATAAATTCACCTCTTTATCTCATTTTACAACCTTTCTTTGTTGTAACCTTTTGTGCTTTTTCGCTTGGTTTGACTTATATTCATATTTTGTACCTTAGCGTCATTGCTTTTTGCTACTTATGTTATCAGTTCCTCACTTCTTTGTTCTTAGTTACAGAGTTGAAAATATCTACAAAACAAATGTTTCATCATGTTTTTTTAAAATTTGTATCTCTCTATATTTGTAATGAATCCAGGGCGCTCTCTAAATGTTTTTCTCTGCATGTGGGAATGTTAATGGTGTTTTAAAGAGAAGTTCTACCTTGCTGAGTTTTGTTGCGTTCCTGTCCTGCAGACATTGACGAGTGCCACATCTCTCCGGACCTGTGTGGACAGGGCAGATGTATCAACACAGTCGGAGATTTTAAATGCGAGTGCTTCAAAGGTTATGAGAGTGGCTTCATGATGATGAAAAACTGCATGGGTGAGTGGCGAATCCTCACACACCGACACCTGCAGACGCTAAAAACACCTACACTGAATATTCAGCGGGAGGTGATTTGGTACCGCTACATGCAGAGACAGCACTCTTTCATATGAAATCATTTAGTCTGTGAGAACATGTGCGAGAAACTTGATCTTCTTAACAACTCTCTCACGCACCCTGTTAAATGGGCAACATCTAAAGAGCAGACAGCTTTGCCAACCTATAAAGGTCTCCAAGTATAGGGAAGACCTGCCTCACAACCCGGCCATCTCCTCCACACTCCCTCTGGATGAGGTGCTTAGGCTAACATGCCAGACACGGGGCTCACTGTTTAGACGGCTGATGTAATCTCAAATTTGCAGGCTGTGTGCATTTGTACATATATATATATATATGTGTGTGTGTGTGAGAGAAAGACGGAGAATTAAACTGACTTCATTTAAACCCCTGTTGGGTGTTGAAAGGGGTCTAGTCTGTGCAGCCAAAGTCTCGTCACAATCACTTTGAATAACTGCTCCATAAAGTCTTAAAAGATAATTGTTCTTTATTACATACTTGACCTGCATGTGAGGGACACGCAATGATTTTCATATGCAGCTACAGTACAAGTCCTAATGTTCTGCCATCTGAGAAAATACTTAACGTTCTATTTCTGTTCTGGTTCGTCGTTGTTGCCGTTTGATTCAATTCTTAGGAGAAGTTGTACACACAAAATGGAGAGTCTCAATACTTTTGTCGGCCTAAAGCTGCCTTTAGACCAAAATTGGCACGACAAAATTTACTTGCAAGCTGTGGCAAAAGAAAAAGCATAAAGGAATGGAACTAATGCAGACGGGTTTGCAGTCATAAGATGTTGGTACTGACTGGGCTAGCAGGCGAACAAAAATAACTAACATGTGAAATAATTATAGACCTTTTTACCAAACACTTTATCGTTGTTACCATCATGAATCTAGCTTCTTAACATCACTTCCAGCCATGAAGCTGCTGAACTCTAACACTAAGGCCTTGTTCAGACTGCCAGCTCAAATAGGTTTTTGTCATATCCAGATTAATTTTAGAAAGTCTGAACAGCAAATAAACAACACATTAAATAGGATTTCTGCAAACAGGATCTAAATCACAGTTGCAGGTGGTTTTAAATGCGGTTCCAAATAGGATTCTGCAGATGCGTCTCAGTCTGGCGCTCTGGCCGCTCGAGAAACAAATCTGATTTGCCTGCAGTTTGAACATAACATAAATATCTACTTGTGTCCACTATCAGACATCGATGAGTGCGAGAGGAACCCTCTGCTGTGCCGTGGAGGTGAATGTCTAAACACAGAGGGCAGCTTCCAGTGCGCCTGCCCCGAGGGACACGAGATCGCACAAGATGGCTCGGCCTGTCTAGGTGAGTGATGAGGTCGTCAGAGAGGAGAGTCGAGCAGACTCAGCGTCTCCGAACTTTTTCCTCCTTCTCGCTTTTCTCCTTTGTTTGAGAAATCTGTGTTGCACAATATAGTTTCAACTCTATTTTCCCGAGAGAGGAAAGAAGGTCAAAAAGAAGATGAGTAAGTCCAATTGCTGCCTCAGAGGAGACAGTATGAGTGACAAGTAAGCTTTGGCTCGTCCTACTCCATCTTCCTCTGTTTCTGCCTCTGTGTGGGGTGGGAGTGTGTCAGTGTTGTGGCTGATGAAGCAGCACGGGCAAGAAGGATCCAACAAATGCAGACAGACACGATGAAGATAGTTTCATAAAAAACGTACTGGTACAAAAAAGGCAGGTAACAGAAAAACAAAACTTCATACAGCAACTAAACAACAAAGACAAACTGACCAAAGACAAGCGGTGACTAAATACACAACTTTTATTCAGAAATCTCTTTTTGAGAGGACAACTTTTTTATGTGTCTAGCTCTGATTGGATAATTGAGATTCAGCCATCTTGTTGTCTATATATGGGCAACTTGTTGCCCCTTTTCTGTAAAACGTCCCAGTGAACACTTTGTTGAAACATGTTGGCTCAATAGTGACCAGTTTCTTCCAGTAAGTCAGTTTGTGTGAATTCCTTTTTTTCACATTTTGATTACTCGAGCACCTAGTTGACTGGAAAAGTAGCGACAGCACACTCTTTCCACCAGAACGAGAGTAGCGCCTGACTTTTCCCGTGCTTTCTATAGTTTCACAACTCAACCCATGTTTAGTTTGCATTGCGCTGATCATGCAATATTCACTGGATGTCATTCTGATGACCTAATTCAGAGTATTAAGGATTCAGTCCATGACCTAATGCTCAACCACTGCCCTTCACGCTCATTTATTTTCTTTCTAACCCCCCAGAAGTAATAAAAACAATGAAAGCATTACTGAAAACTGCCCACCTCATCCCTTCTGAGACAATGGTCTTCATTATCTCTGGTGAAGTAACACGTTGAAGTGCTAAAATGATGATAGTGATAATAAACCTTGGTTATTTAGCATATTTCAGAGATGGGTGTGATACAGTGTGCCTAATGATGTCAGATTCTTTGTTGGAAAGGTCCTATATATCATCATTAAGTACTGAATCCATCATGAAACATCTGTCACAAGTTATACTTGAAGTATGACTCGTGTCTCCACTGTAAGAGTTTTAATGGTGCAATTAACTGAGTGTAGAGCCGAAACGATCATCAATTAGTCGATCGACAGAAACTTTAAAGGCAGCTATTCTGATATTCAATTAATCATTTGTCAATGCCAAATGACAAAAAATGCAATAATATTAAAGGTTCTAATATTTAAAATATGAACAGTAGTTTCCGTAGTATTAAAATGAATATTATTGAGTTGAGTTTGGACTGTTTTGTAACATTTGTAACTTTGGGTTTTTGTGAAATTGTGAAATGTTTTTGATATTATGAGCCAAATTATTAATCAAATAATCAAGAAAACAATCAACCGGGAAATCGATAATGAAATTAATTGCTGGTGACGCCATACTGTAGGTGGGTGCCGTGCTCAAAGGCACTTCGAAGGGCAAGTGATTGACATTTAGGAGCATGTGACTTGCTCCATTTATTCCATCCTGACTTGCAAGAAGATTAAAACCATCATGCAAACATGCCGATGGCACCTTCAGCTTTAAAAATGAGGGGGTTATACGTACTGATTATTTATTTATAAATACTTTGAATTTGCTTTGTTCTTTCACAGATATCAACGAATGTGACCTGAGTGACAGGCTGTGCAGGAACGGCCAGTGTGTCAATATGATCGGCCGCTACCAGTGTTCCTGCGACACGGGATACAAATCTACAGAGAACAGACTGGAGTGTGTTGGTGCGTATTCAACATATTACTGATCATTTCCTCTCGGAGATGTTTCTTTTGATTCCATCTGAAGTTTAAATGTGACGGTGGGTTTTTCTGGCTCTCAGACATCGACGAGTGTACCATTGAGAACGGTGGCTGTGAGACTTTCTGCACCAACTCAGAGGGAAGCTATGAGTGCAGCTGCCACAGTGGATACGCCCTGATGCCCGACCTGAGAAGCTGCACAGGTAAGTAGCTTTGTGTCTTATCTCTCTGTCTGTCATTCTGTCGTAGTTCATCTTTTCATCCCTACAATTTGGAATAGATGTGTTATCTAAACAAAACTACCTTTAAATTATTTTAATCAAGGTTTTTGAGATTGAGAGAAGATTGCACATGGAGCAGTACTAAAGGAATTTAAAAGGTTGTTTTTAGAGAGAACAGATTTAAGAGCAGGAACACACAGAGACAGTCACTGCTTGGATTTGACTGGCACATGTTCAAAGAAAACATAAGTTGGTCGGCAGACAAAAAAAGTTGAGGCCAAATCTGACAACTTATCATTTGCTATTAGATCCAAAATGTTACGAAATAGAATAGATAAGTAGATGGTGCTTGTTTATTGATTCCTGGCATTTCATTTCCATGACTGTAGGCCTCACGTGTCGTACGTAGACTGACTCCTGTGATTCCTATTCTTTTATTTACCAGAGACAGATATACAGACAGAGATCAAAGGCACTACAAGGGTAATTTCAGAGTAGTTTGTGCAAAAGAAGAGCTTGAAATAACTTGAAACATTGTTGTAAAAGCTGTGTCCTATATTGACCGTGCTGATTTATGAGTGACAAAGTAAATGTACTTGTATTCTCCTGTATTCTGCCCTACATAGGAAAGAGGAATATGCCCCTGAAGTCACATTGTTTTATGTTGTGGTCTTGATGTGTTCTATTAAAATCTGTGGGGTAAATAATAAATCAACATTCAATCCTGGATTACCAGTACTCATTACAGTTGTTCCTGTCCTCTACACTTTGTCTGCTCACATTTCATTTTTGATTTGCCTCTCTGTCTTCAATCTTCAGATATCGATGAGTGTGAGGAGAGCCAAGAAGTCTGTGATGGAGGCCAGTGTACCAACACTCCAGGGACATACCAGTGCCTGTGCTTCGACGGTTTCATGTCATCTGACGATATGAAGACCTGCCTGGGTAATGGATGCACATTTTATGCCTGAAATAAAACATCACACTCTTCTGGTGCTCGGCTTTTACTAGATTCAGTGGGTCCTGAGAGATTTACTGAAAAAAACTTAATGATTATCTTAAAGGTTATCCAAGATATGAGTCATGAGAATAAGACTTAATGACTCAGATCTATGACTCTGTGTGTGAGAGAGAACAGAATGTAATGTTGTTGTTGTTGATTTACAAGACAGTGAACATTGTGTTAGTTTGGGTTGAGCATGGAGGAATGCATGACATTTAGAAGTCTGGTTCCACTGAGCGAGGAAACAAAACCCTTCCATCAATGATGTAAGGACTTTTAGATCGGTGAGCACAAACACTCTCTTATTGCTGTATTTATAAAGGTTAACACATTTATTTTAGTTCTTAATGTAATTATTTTGTGACTCACTTCCATATATCACATCTTACAAACTAAAATGAATTTGATCAATTTGTAATGATCTTTTCCTTTATTATAGTTGTGTTTAGCAAGTTAAAATTCTTGCTCTTTCTCTGTTCCACTCTTCTCTTCCCTCCCTGTCTAGATGTGGATGAGTGTGATCTGAATCCAAACATCTGTCTGAATGGGAACTGTGAGAACACGAAGGGATCCTTCATCTGTCACTGTGACCTGGGATACTCTGTCCGCAAGGGAACCACAGGCTGCACAGGTGAGCGAAACAAACCCACACATTCCTAACCACAACAAAACATCCTGTCAGTGGAAGAACATGGATGGGAGTGAAAACGATGGTGAGTCAGTAGAGCGCTGCTGCTGATTAAGTGGTGAAGGAGAGGTGTGTGTGTGTGTGTGTGTGTGTGTGTTTGTGTGTGTTTTGTTAAACTACAGGAGTGAAAGCAACTCAAAGACAGAGGTGAGAAATGAGAGGACGCACGAAGAATGTCTGGCTAACCAGAAGCCGCTCTAACATTACTCACCCTCATTCAAGAGCTCCTGTCTGACTTGACGAGAAACACGCTCACAAACACACGAACGTCGTTAACACACACACACACTCACACGGGCTACTAGCAACTGCTGCAGGAGCAGTGAGGTCACTGTCTTCTGTCAGATGCATGCATCACATCGCACCTTTGTTTATTCCTTTGTTGCTCTTTCATTAAGGTCAGTTAAACATTACGTGATGGTTGGAAGAGTTCTGCAGCATGCAATCACCTGAAAGGGCTCCAGAACACATAAATACAAAGTCCGTCCGGCCAGTAGAGCCCTTTTGCTAGTTTGGACTCACTCCTTGTCGAGCCAGAGTTAAGTCTGATTTACAAGGGCACTTAAAAGTTTGGAATTGAAGGGTAGTTGAGAGTTTTCGTTCAGCAATCTTATCTGACCTCATCTCGGTTATCGAAATGAGTCAGACACACAGTTAGCAGCAGCGTGTCTTCCTTCAGACGTAAATAAACAGGTCTGAAGTATGATTCAAACTCACTCACACACACACCCTTGCTCATTCTACTCGCATTAAAATGTCCATACAGTATTTCACTTGTTTTGAGAAAGCTGGGGTTGCAGTAAAGCAGCCGGTGCTGATTCACAGGTTTGGAATTTCAGCCCCAGAATACCAAGGTATCAAGACACTAATTCCTCTCAGGCAGGCAGGATGTCTTGTTATAGACAAGTGAACAAAACCTGCTAGTCTATTTGGGTCGGATCCGCTTTCAATTCAGACGAAAAATGAATAAGAAATGTGTTGTCATTGTCGAAAAGCTTCACGTGACCACGTTGGTATGCGTGGATTAAATCTTCTTGCGTGTGTGTGAGTGTTAATGAGTAAGTGGTGCTCTCAAGCTCAGATCTGATCCAGCTGTGGATGAATCTCCCACAATAATTATTTCTCTTTTTATTTATTACACACTACAACACTGACAACTCAGTGGGCAGGCATGGAGTCAGTGTTTGTATGTACACTTACGGAGTTTTATGTCCTTGCGTGTGTAATAGAAAGTTAGGACTGGGTGGAGATGTGCTGGGGGAGTTTACAAGGCTGGGAGTGTCCTAACTTTAAAGAGAGGATCAGGGCGAAAGCTTAATCGTGTTGACTTTGTCATCTTAAAGCTAAATGACTAAACTGTCAAACATTTTGAGCATAATACATACCACAATCTTCCTCTTAAAAATTAAAAGTTAAGCTCAAAAGCAGTAAAAAAACAAGTTTTGCTTCCAGTCTAATTTGTCTGGTATAACCTGTAGCTTATGTTGGCTAAAGTTAGCTAATGTTAGATCCTTAGTGGTTACTTTTAATATTCGATTATATAGTTGTGTAACCGACATTACTGATTCAGTTTGTTAACTTAATGACTCTTCTCTACTTGTTACCATTGTCCGGTTATTGCCACATAGTCTCCCTATAAATGAGTCTGCTTAGTTTGGTACAACCAGTGGCTTATGTTGGCTAAAGATAGCTAATGTTAGCCTTGGACCGTAGCGCAATATTTGCTTTTTTTGGGGCGGAAATGTCTTGCAGGTAGGCGGTGAAAGCCGCTTTATCGACTTGTGCTAATGTTACAATGCATTTGAATGCTTACCATTATCTCCCTGTTGTCTTGTGGCCACAGATGTTGTAGTTTATCAGAAATTACACAGTGTCAGGATTCATTGTGTCAAAACAGATACATAGAGACGAAACAGTGGAAAGGGGCTCGTCAGGGATGAAACACAAATAGCGAGGGGAGCCTTCAAATTTAGTAAAATGGGATTATTTAATGTGTTTAATATGGCTTGGATCAGCAGATCGTTAGAATTTCTATCTATTTTGTAGTGTATAGCTATTACTTCAGGGCTGTCAGGAGGGCAGCCATACTAGCAGGCATTTAGACATCGAGCAAGACAGGCAGGCAGACATATAGACAGAAGGACAAACAGATACACAGGTAATCAGGCAGGCATACAGACTAGGAGACAGCTGGACAGCCAGGTAGGCAGATGTGTAATTCTTTGTTTTCCCTTTTATATCCTTTTTTGCCCTTCATCTGTCAAACATTCGCCATAGTCAAATCAAGCCTCCTCTTTGACACCAGCTGTGACCGCTGACAACAACCCCTGTTTGCGTTTTACATTTCCACAAGAGAACCTGTGTCTGTTTGTTGTGCTCTCTCTGTCATCAAAGGCTTGGTGGGAAATTATCTTTAATTCCGTCTGTAATCCAGGGAGATTTGTTTGCTACCAGCCCTCATATTAACCCCGTCATCAAATGTAGTGTAAATATACCGTACCCTCTCCTCAGGAAGACTGTAAACCAGCAGCAGTAATCTCTAATTGACAGTGTTTTGAATTACTACCCTCACAAAGACAGACACACAGAGAGGGGTGCGTCGCATTGGCTGATAAGTCTTAACATCTTGATCGAGTTCATGGCATGGCTTCCCTTGATGTACAGGGACACACACATTCACACACAAATTTGCACAATCTCTCTATCAAAGCTGTAACACGGGGAAAGACATTGTGTTGGTCAGTTTTCACAGGGTTGTTTTGACTCATATTAGCAGTCGTCATTGTTGTAACACCATACAGGCTTTTTCCATTGTCCCATGTAGTTGATAATGTCAGAACTGCTTGAAGAACAAGAGCTGCAGAGCCACATTCACAGTATCTCGTCACCGCCAGCTGCTTCATGGAAATCTTATTGGTTACGCCGGACAGAATGTAAACAACTTCATGGGCAGGGCAGATTTTAATAGTAGCCAATTTAATTGTTCCCATTAATTGCTGTTGTTCATTTATTAGAGTCCATGACCAGATACAATAGGTTAGCCCATATAGAGAGGTACTTTTATAACCGCATTATCTGCTAAGTGCCTCAATATTTCATCCAGAGTTCAGATATAATTTTAATGGTTTTGCGTGAAGGAATGTTTATTTGTAGAGTTGGCACGTTACCACATCGCATTTTTATAGAAATTATATTTGGGAAAGATTACATTTCCAAACTTGACATCTGGGGTGGTGAGAAAACCAAACATGAGCACTAAAAGAGGGCTGTTATAAAAGCCTCATATGAGAGGTTCTGGGGGTCTGTGTGCAAAGAGGGAAATCTTTGCCTAAAATAACCTCAGAAATACTAGTTCAGACTGAGCAGACAGAACAAGGCCTTAGCGTTAGGATATCGTTCTCCCTCTTGGCGTTCTTCATAGCTCCCCGGACACACTTGCACAATGAAAATCCAGAGACGGGGTCTGCTCATTAAACCTCTGCAGGAAGGCTATTAGTATTGGAGATCATGAGAATGTCTCTTTGCCTTCTGCTCTGAAATACATGGCGGAGACAGTGACCCAGAAAGACTTAGTCCCGTCGTCTCCTGCTGCTGTCTGTATGCAATTCAAACCAAGCATCAACTCGCCCCACAATGCCAAGAACCCCACTGGACTGAGAATGCCGACCCAAATTATCAGACCATCAGAGCACTGCCCATTTTTCTTTACATGGCCCCTCGTTTTTTTCCTCTATTTCAGATGTCAATGAGTGTGAGATCGGAGCACATAACTGTGACAGACATGCTACCTGCACCAACACAGCTGGCGGCTTCAAATGCAACTGTGCTCCAGGATGGATTGGCGACGGCCTCAAATGCACAGGTAAGGCTGATGGCCTTTAACCCCACAGGTAAATGCTGCCACTCAATGGCTCCATCGATCTCATAAAAGGAATAGACATTTCTTTAACATTTTGGCACTATCCTAGAAAGCTGATGTGAGAATATCTCACTGTTTTTGATTTAGCAACCAAAACAAAAGGTTACAAATACTCTGGCATGACAAAAGCAATTTTTTGGATGAAGTAGTTTCCACGTGCATACATGTTATGGGACTTTGTTGTGTTTCAGACCTAGACGAGTGCTCCAATGGGACACACATGTGCAGCAACAACGCTGACTGTCTCAACACCATGGGCTCATATCGCTGTGCGTGCAAGGATGGATTCTCTGGAGATGGATTCTACTGCTCAGGTCACACTTCTAAAACCACATGTATTGCTTTTTTAAAAGATACACTAATGCATTGTGTGTATACGGACTGTGAATGTGTGTTTGATCACCCCTACAGACAGCGATGAGTGCGCAGAGAACGGCAACCTGTGTGAGAGTGGCCACTGTCTGAACATGCCAGGAGGCTTCCGCTGTGAATGTGACATGGGCTTCATCCCATCTCCTGAAGGAAAGGCCTGCGAGGGTAAAACAATACAACACTGCTATTCCTGACTATGTTGGTTCCAGACCTTTGAATTGGTGCCCACATCCTAAATTAGGTTGAGTGATTCAAACAGGCCTGGTGTTCGGCTACTCTAATGAATGGTTGTTTGTTTCCCTGTTTGGAGAAACAAATGATCCAAACAGATGTTGCCTTCAAATGGCACTCATGAGATCGAGATAGGAAGCACACAATGAGCTCAGCGGCCAAGTGGTTTTAGTTATGAGAACAAAGAGACTGACAACTTTAGAGAAATTTGGTTGTTGGTTTGGTGGTCGGTCAAATATTTTTAGTTTTTTTTAGTTTGAGGGTTAAAATAGCAGACATCGGCTGATGACAACCTTGCTGTCCAAACGTTTCTTGTTAGATAATGTTATTTTAGCTAATGTGTTCACTGTCAATGTAATTCTGCTTTTGTCCCAAACATAGACTATGTGTAAATATTTGTATTAATCTTTTTTCATAGTCTATTTTTCCTGTTTTTAACCTATTTTCACTCATGTTACTCTGTGTTTGGTTGAGCAGCATGAGGAAATAGCTTAAAGGTGAGAACACTAGTTAGCTAACATTACCATGCAATCGTTTAGCCTTCTTAACACTCAGACACGAGGTTGAGTGGGCACTGACTTTAGTTTTGTCTTGAGTTAATTAAACATTCCCTTCATTGGCTCATGTCCATGTTATACAGTTTAGAGTGATAAAGGTCTGTGATTTTTCCTGATACAGATAAACAATGGACTGGGTGAAAGGAACTCTTTTTTGCACCATAGAAATTCACGCCCAAAGATTTTTGCTCCCCTAAAGTGCAAATTGTCATTGTATTTAAGGCAAGTTTATTTCTATTTAACATTTATTGTGCAAAAAGTCTGTCTATACGCTGTACAGACTTACAAAGGCTACAGAATACAGTGGTAACAAAAGGCCATGTGGTCTGAATCTAATTTCTGACATCCTGCTGGCTGAACTGATGTTTACATTGGTCTAGAAACTGTCTTTTATTCTTTTCAAGTTCTTTTTTGAGATATTGCTGAACCTTTAAGACACATCTCTGGATTAAAGACATTGGTGATATGCTTACCTGCAATTCAGGTTTGCCTTATTTCAATATCCCACAGACAGTAGATCTGTCTAGCTAAATTACTGTAGCGTCCACACAATGAGCACATTTATGACTGGTAGAAGACGAGTGTGACTCATGCTTCCAGTGATAAGACATTGCTGGATTCAATCGAATGAGCAGCAGACTGACCTCATTGTGCTGATGTGTCTAACATCCTGAAATAACCTGTCCAGTCCTGCCTGTCTCAGCTCAGGCAGCACTGGACAGTAATGATTTGTGCAGAGTCTGATGATGTGGAAGAGCACAATTTCATAACCTTGGCTGCTGCTCTGATAGTGTATGTGTGTGTCTGTCTGGGCATTTTTTTTTGCCCCAGAACTGTCATTCTTTCGCAAAGGTGAGCGGCCTTCACTTCCTATTGCTGGCTGCCAATTTTCCACAATGATCCCATGATCCACTAATCCCTCACAGCTGGGCCTCTCTCTCCTTCTTTATCACACTCTCTCTCTCTCTCTCTCTCTCTCTCTCTCTCTCTCTCTCTCTCTCTAACGTTCTCTATTTTACAGACATAGACGAATGTACCTTTGATGACATCTGTGTCAATGGACGTTGCCAGAACATCCCAGGACTTTTTAGATGTGAATGTAACATTGGTTATGAACTGGACAGGAGTGGAGGCAACTGCACAGGTAAGACTAGTCGACACACCAGTCAAGCTGCCAGCCCCAATGATGCTCTGTTTATGCCCCAATGGGCTGAGGAGATTTTTTTTTAAATGTAAAAGAAATGGAGCAACAGCAGTGAACAGCTCTCATATCCCCTCTGAGATTTAGAGGGGAAGTCACTGCTTCTCTCTTGGCTGTTGTGAACATATTTCTGTGGAGATAAAGAACATTCATAGACTGTTGCTTTGTCTTTTTCTCTCAGACATCAATGAGTGTGCAGACCCGACCATCTGTATTAATGGAATATGTGTCAACATCCCTGGAAGCTATCACTGTAACTGCCCTGCAGACTTTGAACTCAACCCCACTCGGGTGGGCTGTGTAGGTGAGACTCAACAAGTTCTCACTACACATTGTTGGTTTTTGAGCTTAGCTAATCATTTAACTAATTCTGAGGCAAAGGCAAGACACACCTGTATACCTGAACACCTGTGTGTGTGTGTGTGTGTGTTTACAGACACTCGCTCTGGAAGCTGCTACCTAGATGTTCGTTCTCGAGGAGATGCATCAGAGAGCTTGGAATGCTCCAATGAGATTGGAGTTGGTGTTTCCAAAGCATCCTGCTGCTGCTCCCTGGGCCTGGGCTGGGGAAATCCCTGTGAATCATGCCCCTTCGTCAACTCAAGTGAGTCAACCCATCCTTATTTAGATTTTGCCAGCATAGTGTGTGTTTATTTTTATGTTTCAGTTCGATAGCAAGGTTTGCGAGCTCTTGCCAGAGATGTACGGAAGCGACATATCTCACCTCCCAGCAGCAAGTTCTATCGCTTGAGACATTAGAATTTAATGATTTATTACTTACTTCAATTAAAACCTCCTCAAGTTATCGAAGTGAGTTGTTTATTTAGAAACAAACAAGTGCAGCGTTACTGAATGAACCTGAATCAACAACAACATGCATCTTTTTTTAACATGAGAGATGCAGCAACATTTTTGAAGTTATTTCCACCAATCCAAGTCAACCACAGAACTCCTGATACATGGGCATATAATTAAAATGAACAATTATGCCATTATTTTCACAATAGAGTCAGTTGCAGATGATAAGAATGGATAATAAGAAAGGAGAGCCAATACAAATGTCAAGAAACAAAGTCGCTGCTACGTTGTCAGGTATTTTCCTGCCCTGAGACCAAAGTTGTCGTTTTTTCAGTTTATGTAGCTGAGTTGTCTTAAAGTTTCAGTCTCTGTCTTGTCATCAAGACAGAGTAGACTCAAGAGTTGAGTAGACTTTGGATTACTGAATGGGCGGGGAAGTGGCTAAAAAATGGATTTTGAATGTCACTATCTGGCAAAGTAATTTCATTGTCACTGGCTTTGATCAACAGCCTGTCATATCCTTTTATTAGTTGTTTTGTTCCATGGTGTTTGCTGTAAATGTTGTTGCTGGTAAAGATGAGACAGCTTTGTGCAACTTACTTGAAATTGCCAACAGATGGTTCAAAACATTGCAGGGAATGACTCATCCTTTTCAGCTCGAGGAAATACTTGCTTCTATGACTAGAACAAAAACTGTGAATAACTCCTGAGATCTGAGCTGGCTGATAGTTAACGTCAAATCCTGCATTAAAACAATCTTCATTGTGGCTTTTGCGCTGTGTCGTTGTTGCTTGTTCATGTGTTTGTTACTGTACTGTGTTACAGCCGAGTATAAGACGCTGTGTCCTGGAGGAGAAGGCTTCAGACCAAACCCCATCACTGTCATCTTGGAAGGTCAGGCAGCAACATGCTACCATGTCTTTGTGTCAGTTTGCTCCTGTGCACATTTAGAGACACAAATAGCACACACACACACACACACACAATGCCCACTGAGTGTTTCCTCTCTCTCTCTGGCAGACATCAATGAGTGCCAGGAGCTGCCAGGCTTGTGCCAGGGAGGACAGTGCATCAACACCTTTGGCAGCTTCCAGTGTGAATGTCCGAGAGGCTACGCCCTCAACCCAGATACCAGAGTCTGTGAAGGTATTAAACACACACTCACACACACGTATTTATATTCTTATGCAGCCCCACTGACACATGAACACACAGGCGACCTATTCCACTCTAGCTCTTGCCCTGGGACGTTTCAGTGGGATGGAAATTGAGTTCATCCGCAAAGGCCTTCGTTCAGCGAGGACACATGGAAAGAGGGGAGAAAGCATTGAGAGCAAAGAGACAAAGAAGTATTGGCCCCTTTTTGTCCCGTAGACGACACTGCAGCTCATTCTAGCTCAACGTGTCTCTGCTCGAGTTCCCCGTCTGTTGCTAACCCTGCAAAGCTCAACTAGGATGATGAGACAGCTGAGCGCCTAACTGTGTCCAGAGGAGCGAGGCTCTGATGTGGTCAGCCCTCTCCTTGGGGAAGTACACTGAGTACCCTGTAGACGGGCCAGAGATGACAGAGGGAGGGAGCGACGAAGGAATGAAAGATGGGAAGGGGGGGGGGCGAAGATAAATGAGAAGGGTGTTTAGAAAAGAGAAACAGGAACAAAGAGAGGAGTGGAGGGGGCTAAGGGTTAGACAATGACATGTGGCTGGCGGCATTTTAATTAGCGTGTGTTTGTTGGCCAGGAGAACAAAAGCGTGTGCTTGCTCTGTAAAGTCCAGGACTGCACATCCACTATGTCTCTAGCCAATCAACAGTTCAGCTGTTAGCTGGGCTGTAAGGAACAAGCAGTAATGTTGATAGAGAAGTATAGAAACAAGGAAAGCTATTAGGAAAATTATTATTGATATGAGTAGAAGATGTTAAAAGCAAATCCCAGCATGTGTCTCGCTGTAGTTGTGTGTGTGTGGGGGGGTTGTTAAACACAATGTATATGATTGAAATATCTAGCAGAGAGGTAGATTTCTAGAAGAAATTTGTATCGTGTGTTATCTTTATCGCACTCATTCCACCTTGCTTTTAATTCCACATTTTAAATAAATACGTTTTTTTCACCTCAACTACAACAATAAAAACATTGACTAATTGCCGTCTGTCCTTCTTTCTGTGTGCAGATGTCAATGAGTGTGAACGACCGGGTATCTGCGGCCCAGGCCAGTGCTACAACACCATTGGAAACTACACCTGTATCTGCCCTGTGGACTACATGCAGGTCAACGGCGGGAACAACTGCATGGGTAGGTCTGCACGCCGCCCTCTCATGAAGTTATCAATCAGCAAGATATAGTAACATTCAGCAACATTTCTCTTATGAACACACACAGATATGAGAAAGAGCTACTGCTACAGGAACTTTTACTCTGATAACGGGACATGTGACGGAGAGCTGACCTTCAACATGTCCAAAAAGATGTGCTGCTGCTCCTACAACATTGGCCGTGCATGGAATAAACCCTGTGAACAGTGTCCTGTGCCCAGCACCGGTGAGGTCTCATACACACACACACGTGTAGAAGGTATAAGTAACTAAAAAGGAGCTTTTATAAACTCATGTCTTATGTCCTCACAGACGGGTTTGCGATCCTGTGCGGCAGTGAGAGACCAGGATATTTCATCGACATCACTACTGGACGGGTCATTGGTAAGATTTCAGAATTCAAAGGGTTTTATGATGAAAATAAATGTTAGTTCTGTTCTAATGTTTTCCCCTCGTCTATTTCCTATGTGCTAGATATTGATGAGTGCAGGGAAATCCCAGGAGTGTGTGAGAATGGAGTGTGCATCAACATGGTTGGCAGCTTCAGGTGTGAGTGCCCCATTGGCTTCGTCTACAACGACAAGCTGTTGATTTGCGAAGGTACAGTAAAGCCTGCACTCAATTTAAGTCCTACCAAAAATGATGCCAAAATGTAAAATACTGACAATTCTTCCTCGGTTTTTAAACTAAGTCAGTCTTTTTATATTTATACCCTCTTTATAAAAGTGTCACCCGTAGATGACTGCCTTTGAACTCGTCTGTCCCTGTTGTTAGATATTGACGAGTGTCAGAATGGACCGGTGTGCCAGCAGAATGCAGCCTGTCTGAACCAGCCAGGAAGCTACCGCTGCGATTGTAAACCTGGATATCGCTTCACCCCCACCGGACAGTGTCTCGGTAAGGCTGCGGTGGTGATCAGGTATTGTCCTTTAAAGAGGTGAAATGGGTCAGCAGCACTCAGATTATACAGTGCATTACTGGTGTGATGCTGGGTTGCCTCAGGACCTCAGTGGAGATCATACAGAATTGGTGGAAACACAGAGCAGGATTAGAGAAAAGATTAGAGGAAGCAGCCAAAAACACTGCTGTCTTCCTTGAGGATGATGCCTTGCATCCTCCTGTGGCCTGATGCTGTCTTGCCTCCTCAAGCTCTTGTGTCAAACTCAGTCATATGAAACTCTTTGACCTGCACATTCTAGCCAGTTGTAGGCCACAGATAAAGCACCAGAGGCAGCACAATGACAGGCTGAATAGGAATTCTACATCGTGGGCTTGTTATTAAAGGAGAGAGGATGTGGAGCATGTGTTGAGCTGTTGAACATATGCTGTTGTATATCTGAAACATGTCACTGTCAGTCCTCACCGATAAGCAAATGTTAAATCAACATCCTGTTTTGCTTCCTGCTTTTCATGCAAGTCCTAAAAACAAAACACGGTCAGACTCCAGTGAGAGAGAAGCTGAAGTGTGAATTATATACAGTATAGGGATTTTAAGAAACAATAAGCATTGCTGCAAGGCATTATGTGGAATAGAGTATTTAAAAATAGACATATTTTGACTTAAATGTTACTCCTGTATGAGTTCTTGGCTGGTTTCACACTGATGTCTGAGTAAAGGAGAGAGCAGCATATCGTCTATTGTCCAGCTGGATTCAAATGACATGTCTCAATCACGAGCCTTGCCAGACAACAGCAGATTTATTGACTGGCAATGCAATGCTATCAGACTGTATGCTCACATTTACAGGACACATTTACTTTTTTCTAGACAGAACTGAAGAAAAAAAGGTGTAATTTTGATTTGAAAACAAAATACATTTTGACGTATATGATAAATGAAGTAATAGAACAGTACACTGAAGGACAAAGATAACAATATAGAAAGGGGATCTTCATTTAATGGTGTCTAATTACCCCATAATATACCAGTGGAATAAATCCAAACAGTAAATTAGTCAAATAACTAAATCAGTTATAATTGAACAAGTTGGTTGTTTTCCTCCTCTTTCAGACCGTAATGAATGCATTGAGAGTCCTGGTATATGCAACCCAGGTCAGTGCATTGACTCGCTGGGGAGCTACCGCTGCATCTGCCCCAATGGCTTCAAAACAACGCGGGACAAGTCGATGTGTGTCGGTAAGCTGCGTTGGTTCCTGCCAGTTTCTCGCTTGTGTCTGACAAGGATGTGAGTGCTGTCTGAGGTGAAACTGTGTGTGACGACGCTCTCTGTTTTTTAGACGTGGACGAGTGTGAGAGGCAACCCTGTGGCAACGGGACCTGTAAGAACACAGTGGGCTCCTACAACTGTCTCTGCTACCACGGCTTTCAGAACTCACACAACGGTGACTGCATAGGTATGTGCGTCTGCGGATATGAGCTTGCAAAAGAGAAAAAGCAACAGATTTCATGGTGTTAATGTGTTGTGTTTGTGCGTTGATCAGATGTCGATGAGTGTTCGACCCAGAGGGGCATGTGTCGAAATGGCCAGTGTGTGAACACCGTGGGCACCTTCCTGTGTGTGTGCCACGATGGCTATGAGCTCACTTTGGACGGCAGACAGTGTGGAGGTAATGAACCGCCATTTTTCATTTTGAACATTTATCTGAATGTAAAAGGTATGTTTTTACAATGTATTCCTTATGAATTCCTTTTTTCCTCAGATATTAATGAATGTGCAGTGAATCCAGGCACATGTGGCGCAGGAACTTGTCTGAATCTGGATGGCTCTTACAGGTGTATCTGCCCACCTGGCTACTACCTCCATGAGGAAACCTGTGAAGGTACAGCGGCCTTAAGTTCATTCTGCGTCACGGTCAATAAATATATAAGCCAAATATGGAAAATAACAGGAATTTATGAAGTAATAAAATATCTGCATGTGTGGGGGTAAATCTCACCTCAAGCAATTCATACAGCACCTGCTTACATGCAACACGCTCACTCACACAGACATACACAAATCACAGCTCTGCTGAGGTGTACAAGAATAAACGGCTTCTTCGCCGCCTCCTTCTCTTCAATCGCCTCGCTGCTACAAAACACCCCTTTTCTCCCTTTCACACGTGGGAGTGGGCCCAAGCCAGAACACTTGGATTGTTTATACAGTGGGGCTGATGAAGAGATATTCGGCAGACTTCAACACATTCCTGCTCTGTGCTCTGTTCCTGGAAGCAGGGAGGAACAGCACTGCATTCTCAGCATCAGTAACAGCAGCAGCTGCTCATTGAGATGAGCGAAAATGTGACGTGGAGGCTAAAATACACCTTTATCCAACTATCCATTGTTGAGATTACATGTATTAAGTCATCCTTGCGGCTATGGCAATATTTTAAAAAAAAACGTAGATGTCAGTGAAGCACTGCATGGGTGAAACTTCTGATGGTGAAAATTAGAAATGGATTTAAAATTGTGAATTTGATGAGGTGGTTGATGCCGTTCCTCTTTTTGTGTGTCAGATATTGACGAGTGCTCCCAGGCACCGGAGATCTGTACATTTGGAACCTGCTCCAACAATGAAGGAAGCTTCACCTGCTTGTGCCCCGAAGGCTTCCAGGTCTCTGCCTCCGGACGCAGATGTTTAGGTAATTGTGTGTGTGTGTGTGTGTGTGTGTGTGTCTGTGAGGAAGAGGAGAGACAAGGCTATGAAACTATCTTATGCATCAAGTTTAAAGTGCAAAGTGTAAATACTAGTTCATCTGTATAGTCTGTCTCTGAGTGCTAGTGGAGACAAAGCAGCAGTCAGTGGTGTTCGACTTTTCCTGCTCTTTCATGATAGCACACAGTGTTCCAGCTGGTTCTGCTGCTGCGGCCTCCTCAACAAGGCCAAGGGTGGCTCTGAACAGATCACTTTTCCATTTCCTCACCAGTGTGTGTGTGTGTGTGTGTGTGTGTGTGTGTTTATGTACATACGTGTGTTTTTGGGTTGGGTGGGGGCGCGCTGAGTCCTCTGTTAGGGAGTTCCCCCTCCAAACACTGAAGTGATGACATCATCAGTTCAGTGAGGCAGTTTACAGTTTGTATTTCACTTTTCTCTCCAGTGTCATGAGTGCTCGACTGAGGGTTGGGGGATGAACGGGAGGAGAAGGGTGGAGAGTGAGCAACATGAGCAGTAAAAGTCATCGAGGACAAAGCCTGTCCCACTAAGAAAAACCCTTGTTTTTATTTAAAATGATGATTGACATGAAGACAACCATGATGACAACAGTGATGGAAATCATTTGTGGGTCTTTGTTTGCACTCATTTATATTTAATATTAAAACATAGATGGGGGAATGTTACTCAGTTACAGACTTGTGATTTTTTGGTTAAATTGAGTTCATTGCTAATTATTGCATTGACTCATAAAGTTGCAATGAACGGTGAGAATATCAATAGTCATTAACACAACATCGCTTGTTGTGTATAGGTGCAGTTCAGCTGAACCTGTGTTCGTTTATGTCTTCAATTCTCATCTTTACTTGCGCCTTTTTCTTTTCACACATTTTGTAGTAGCATTTAGGAGAGAGCCTGGGAGCAAGAGTTTCATTTCCAACTGCTCCCCTGTAATTGTTTTGCAATTGACAAATAAAGACTCAAAACCCTCAGGACTAGCTTTGCACGCAGCTGTGTTTTAAACCACTGCAAGTTCCACTTTAGCTGTACCCGTTCTTAACCACATGTTAAGCTATTTAGATGCTAAGTGACAAAACAACAGCCGCAGAAAATACAGTCCTATTTTTTTCTTCGTCCTTATTTATTTAATTTTTTAGGCATTTATTGCCTTTATAGGAGCAGCTGGAGAATGACAGCAAAGGGGGAGAGACAGGGGATGACCAAGGACCGCAAAGGCCACTGCAAAGGACTCCAGTCTACAGTCTCAGTCTTTATTGATAGTCTATACACATAGGGAGAGACACAGGGGGGTTACGTGCAACATCGGTCCCTGGCTGGAATCATACTTGCGATAACAGTATATGGTATGTGTCTTAACCACTAGGCCACAAGTCCCCAATTAATAATATGTTTTAAATTAAAATGCCGTAGTGGTTATGCTAATTTACATAATCATGACCATTAAATCTGTCACCACCCACACCACCATCAGATTTCCATCATCACTGCCAAACCAGAACTGTTGATTTATTTAAAAAAATATATATATGTAATTAATTGTTTTGTTATTTTTTTCCGTATTAAATTCAACTCTGATTCGAAAAATGACATGGCCTTGACATTTTAATCAGACCACAATATTTAAACATTTGTACCATATTTCAGTGTACAAACTACCAGATACGAATGACATATCCACATGCAGATGCACTTGTGCATGCGCTCACACACACTTGAACAACAGCTGTGCACAGGGCACCATAAATCTCTTTTGCGGAAAGGCTGACAAATCAGTTTGATGGAGGAAAGTAACATGACTCTCTTTGACATTCTCCTCAAAGCACCAGGTGTTCATGTATGTGATCCTTGCCTCTGAGCCAGGTGTGTGTGTGTGTGTGTGTGTGTGTGTGTGTGTGTGTGTGTGTGTGATCTATGGTGGTCAGAAAGCTTATTTGTGTTGAGTTCAGTGAAGGCCAATGCTAGCAGGAGAGCGCGACCATATGCTTCTCATTACAAGTAAATGCCTGCCTCGTCCAGGAGGAACAAGAGCCCTCAGAAGCAGGGAGAAAGACTGGCAAACACAGATAATTCAGGATAATTAGCCAACCTCTGTCCTCACTGCAAATACATCATCAAAAAATGTAAAATGGTGGTTTAAAAGAAAAATACATGAAAAGAAAAGTTGTAGTTTTGGTCAATTTACAGTACCCACAGGTGAGCATAACACTGAACTCACGACTCGCTTCTCCTTCAGTCTCTAATTTGTCACTACTTTTCTCACATGTGTGTGTTAACCCTCAGATATCCGTGTGAACTACTGCTATACCAAGTTTGAAAATGGCCGCTGCCTGGCTCCAAAGCCTCAGAACACTTCTAAGGAAGCGTGCTGCTGCACCGGGATGCCAGGTCAAGGCTGGGGAGATCCCTGTGAAATCTGCCCCACCAAGGGAGAGGGTACGTACACCTCCTATCACATACGCCGTGGTTACACTTTTCTGTTCAATGCGACTTTCGTCATCGGATGCGCCAGATCGTAACTCAGCTGCGTCCACATGTAACACTTCAGTAGGACCTGTCTAATCGGATGGTGATCGGATATATTTTATGGTCAAAGGAACAACAATGAAATTATGTGTATTACTGAATGTTATTCATGACTTATTACATCTCATGGTTCCAGAGGGTTATCCTCTTCTCTGTCCCAATGAGGGATATCAACGGGGAACAGACGACCTCCCAAAAGGTATGTGTGTCATTAACACCGAACCTTTACTGTCCTACACCTCTGTTAAAGTTGTGGCATGTAATTCATTTGGTGTTGATGTTTTTCAATTGTAGATATTGATGAATGCCTCAATGACCCTTGCATCAATGGCCAGTGCATCAACATAGATGGCTCTTTCCGCTGTGAATGTCCCATGGGATACCATCTGGACATTACTAGAGTCAAGTGTGAAGGTCAGTTTTCTCACTGTTTCTCTCAATGTCTTCTTATCCTCATCTTCCTCCTCTCTCTGTCATACTCTCATTGATTTATTTACCTTTATCACTTATTTACCTTTTGTTCTGTAACACTAACATGCTTTTTGTAACTTTCTTGAACACAGACACTGACGAGTGTGCCGTTGGCAATCCCTGCGGCAACGGCACATGCACGAACGTCATTGGTGGCTTTGAGTGTACATGTGATGACGGCTTTGAGCCTGGGCCAATGATGACCTGTGAAGGTCTGTGAAGTTATGTCTGCACTCTCACTTCCATCCTGTCTTTGTAGTGCTGTTCTGCAACTGTAACTTGTTGCCTTCTGCTTCTTGTCCAGACATCAATGAGTGTGCCCAGAATCCTTTACTATGTGCCTTCCGCTGCATTAACGTGGTGGGCTCGTACGAGTGCAAGTGTCCCACAGGCTACGTGCTGCGCGAGGACAAGAGGATGTGTAAAGGTACTACAGCGAAATGACTCACTCATACACCCTGCTTTGTTAGTCATGGTCCATTTACTGGAAAGTGTTGATAGAAAATAAACTAAGTACGTCATGGAGACATGGTGGCCCCGTCCATAAAGTTATGTAACACACTATCTCTGCGAGATCCTCAAGAGTTCTCTGTCTCGGACGAACTTAAAAGGGAGTCACTGTTTACACCTCCGCTCTCTCAGATAGCTCGGGCACCATAGCAACGGTTGTATTTGGAGGGAAGCGCTGAGACAGGAGGAACTTGTCAGTGTCTATAGCGTCACTGTTTACATTAGAGCTCCAAACAGACCACCAACCCTCCCACTACACGCCTGTTAGCGCTACACAGCTCAGTGTTTCATTGGGTGGTTACATTAAACTCTTGAGTGCTGCAGTTTCCATGAGTGTCTGTGTTACACCACTGGTGTGCTGCACATGCATGCATACACAGATATCTGTCTATTCTTACTTTTGCATCCTCTTACTCTGAGAACATTGTTTGTTTTCCAGACCAGAATGAGTGTGAGGATGGTATAGATGACTGCGCCAGCAGAGGCATGACCTGCAAAAACCTGATTGGTACATACATGTGCATCTGTTCCCCTGGTTACACACGGCAGCCCGGCGGAGAAGGTTGCATGGGTAAGATTATCATAGTGTCCCACTGTAGGAAGTAATGAACCGTCATTCTTGTTTATGGCCTCCAATCTTGGCTTCACTTCGAATGATACAATTCTGTTTTGCCTCAATCTGTTTTGATATGCACGTCTGTGCAACAGTATACAAAGATGTGAAGAAGTTGTGTATTCTGGATTTGAAAGTTGTTAACCCCCCCATTTCCTGTCCTGGTAATTAGTGGACTTGTCACTCTCATGCAGTGGACTTGAGCCATTGGTGACTTTGCAAACTCACAAGAAAAAAATTCTGGATGACAAACTTAATCCTTTCCATTTGTGCCATTAAAAATCAAATGTTAAGCTCTGAATATTTGTTCAAAATACTAGCAATGTCCAGCTTTAGTCAAAATATCAGGGTTCACTCTTGATATTTTGGAAATATTTACTTCTTATTAAAATCCTCCCTCTGTAAATAATGTGTTAGTCAAACCAGAAGAAACCATCATGAGTAAAAGGATTAATTACTTTATATACGTAAGTATTCATGACACACAACAGTATGGAATAAACCCTTAACCCTAAAGGCTTACGGTTGTACAATAAACTTGTGTTTGTAGGAGAGATGATGGCCTTTTATTAATGGCTATGTCCCTGATTGTGAAATGTATTTTTAAAAAAGGCCATAAGAAATACTGTGTGTTTCTGATGTGTGGACTTCCTGGTTGAACTTCTACTTTAGTTTAATTTAACTAAGTTTAACAAATAACAGAGAGTCCTGTGTAACAAATGTGTATCTTTACACTGTTCATGTGTGTCTCTGTGTTAGATCTGAATGAGTGTACAGCCAAACCAGGTATCTGTAAGAATGGCCGTTGTGATAACACAGTGGGAAGCTTCCGCTGCAGATGTGACCAAGGATTCGTCGCTAACCCCACGCAGACTGAATGTATCGGTACGTACATTGTTATCAATGTATATATCTTGCTCGTACTGTGTTCATTGTGCTCTAACGTCACTGATCTGAGTTCACTGTCAGTTTTTAACAGGATCTCTAATTTGACTTACCCCAGTTTGTTCAGAAGGGGCCTCTTGTGTTTAGACAGCTTATAGAAAATAGGGCCGTAAAGTTATAAACTCAAAAGAAAACACTTGTATTTATTGTCATTTTGTTTCTGTATTTCAAACATCTCTGACTGAAATAGGATGTTTGAATGGATTGTAATACTGGGATGGACAGTTCAGGACACCAAAATATTAAAAAAATGTTGTAAATAATCTTTTGGAAACTTTTTGAAATTGCTAAATTAATTGAACAAGTTGCAGTCACTGTGACAGGGATATGGGTTTGATGAAAAAAGCTATACTTCTCCCTCTCACTCAACCCCCCATATTAATATATGGGTCTATATATATATCAGTTTAAATATCTGACATTATCAATATTTTAGAGTTTAACATAGCCACGTGTTGTTGTTTTTTATGGCCTTTATATCTGGATAGAAATGTTTCATGCTATTGAATCCTGACTAACTAGGTGAAATAAAAAAAATGTAACCATTCCACGACACTGTACCGTTAAGAAACAGGCCTGTTACTGTCAAGATAGGAGAGAGGAAATCCTTTCAAAGTCTTCCTCCCTAATCTAAATATATACTTCTGGACAGACGTGATGTGCTGAACTCGGTGAGAAAACCACCAGGGAGATTTTGTAACCTCTGTGGTTCTATGGCTATCTTACTCCTCACAGACAGTAGTGATAGAGGAGTGTGGGTTATCTATTTACGTCTGGTTCTCTCAGGCCAGCTCCTGTCTGGGTGGTTTGGTCTGCTTTCCTCGGGCCCATCTCTTTGTTTGACTGTCCTTCTGTTGCTCTCGCTCTTATATTCATTACTCTATCTCTCCCCCCTCCTCCAGATAACCGCGAAGGCTTCTGTTTCACTGAAGTTCTGACCACTCTGTGTCAGATGACTTCTAGTAACAGGAACTTGGTGACCAAGTCCGAGTGTTGCTGTGATGGAGGCCGAGGCTGGGGCACCAACTGTGAGCTGTGTCCCCTGCCCGGGACCACTCAGTACAAGAAGATGTGTCCTCTTGGACCTGGGTTCACCACTGATGGCAGAGGTAGCTTACTGCTGAAGACACTTTAGCTTAAATATTACATTACATTACATTACAAATATCAATATATTTTTTCCATGATTTAGCCTTGAACAATGATCCTCAAATTTCAAAGTGTTAAAGGTCTCTATGAGTTCATGGTCTATGTGCACTGAAATGATCGGAAACCATCCGGATAAATTGCTGCCTGTAAAGTACGAAATCAATTGTTGTACTTTTTGAATTTGTCAGCAGCAATGTTCACATAGAACCACTCGTATAGTGAGTGTTAAATTAACAGATGGTTGTTGTTTGCAAGCATTGATTTTTTTAATTTGTCAGTTAAAATCAATACTTTTCTACTTGACACAACACTGATGTGTAACTAAATGCATAGAACCAAATCCAGTTCTTAGCATATACACTGTAACACTGTTATCCCCACTCTGGTAATTCCGTTCCAGTTTATCTGGATCTAACATTTTTTGTTTCCGTCCAGATATTGACGAGTGTCGTGTGATGGGCAACTTGTGCAAAAATGGTCAGTGTCTCAACACTTTGGGCTCCTATACCTGCAACTGCAAGCCTGGCTACAGCACTGACTTCAGCAGCACACTGTGTGTGGGTAAGTCTTACTTTCACCTCCAGCACTTACACTTTATGGACTCTCTTCCTACCATGCCTACCTCCCGTTCTCAATCCTGCTGTCTAGTAAAGAGCTGAAACTACGTGGGTGGACTGCCCACACACTCCTCAGAAAAATGCAGCCCAAGTCTGTCTGGCTATAGGATCAAACTCTCTCTCCCTCACTGTCTCACCATCACCCTCACCCTCTCCCTCTCTGTCTAGATGTGGATGAGTGCATACAGGCACCAAAGCCTTGTAACTTTATCTGTAAGAATACAGAGGGAGGCTACCTCTGTTCCTGCCCCCGCGGATACATCCTACAGGAAGATGGAAAGAGCTGCAGAGGTGACACACACTCACGCACACACACCAAAAGAGAACCTCTACATAGTGGAGAGTAGCCCACATTAAGCCCAGTGCTACTCAGACCAGTAGAGTTTAGTGGCGTGTGCTTGGAAAAAGGGCACTGGTCTTGTAGCGACCAGAAGCAGGTACTTGGCTGTGAGACAAATTTCCCCTTTAGGACAATAAAGTTTAAGTTATGCTTGACTTACTTTCCAGGTTAGAGCCACTGTAGTGCTGAGTGGGGCAGGCCCCCTGCCAGGGATCTGCTCACCGTCCAAAGACGCTCCACTTGGACTGGTTTGTTCATATACACGTTTTTGTTCATGAACGTGTACCCTGCATCCAGGGCCTGTGACAAAGTGCAGTGTCTCTGTTTATTGGACTTGTTTGTGAGTCTAAAGAGGTGTGCTCGTGGTGCTCAGTTTTTCAGGTCCTCTTTCATCTTTATTTACCATAGCTTTAGTTTCCCCCTCTACGGACCCCCTCCGTGTTTCCGTTGTCTGGTTCATTTGTAGGTCACTGACTGTAGAAGGACTGGAATTTGACTCACAGAAAAAGAGCAGCGCCCAAACAGTAGTAGTGATCTGAAACAGTATCTTAGATGAACTACTCAGCAGTTTTTACTTTTCTGTAGAATTTATCGGTGGTTTAATGTTGTGCAACTCCTCTTTTTCAGATCTGGATGAGTGTTCGACCAAACAGCATAACTGTCAGTTCTTATGTGTAAACACCATCGGCGGGTTCACCTGCAAATGTCCTCCTGGCTTCACCCAGCATCATACTGCCTGCATTGGTAAATGAACAAACGCAAAATAGAGATATTACTGCACATCCAAATATTTTGCAATTAAAAATGCTCTTTATGCACTTTTCTGTTTATTCCCGAAAGCATTGTTTTTGAACATTTAAACTAATGCAACTAACACTATATGAATCATTTCATATAATATCTTCCTGCCAAGCTCATGAAGACCCGTGAACCATCTTAACCTTTACTAACTCTTATTCAGAGTTGATGGACTCCAGCTGATATCACACTGATCTTATTAGGCTGGACTGGTTTGGAGTCATGGCAGCTTAGCAATGCTTTGTTATGGAACTTTGCAGTGGATCGCCATGACAACCACAATCTTTTTTCTTTTTTTTTCCAGACCATAAAACAGCTCCCATGACCTCACATCAAATTAGGGACAGGGAACCCTCAGTTTTGACTATAGGAATAACACCAGGCAAATGACACACAGTAGGTGTGGACGTGTTTTTGATTTAGGAGTAAGGAGGTTGGAGAAACATGGGTGGAACATTAAAACACTTGTTCAAATCATACCTCATTAACTACTGCTGATGTGCTTTAGTGTAGGACACTAAACTCCAAACTCCTTCGGGGCAGGTGCCCATTGGCCAAAGACACTTCTATTGATCTGAATACTTTCCAAGACATGTTGTAAATACTGAATGTAAGACCCTCTTGTTCCTTCCAATACATCTGTTCCTTGAAGCTGCTGCTGTAAGGAAATATGTGTCCTTTTCCAGTATAATAGTACTGCTTCCTTTCAAGCAATACTTGTTTGAAATCTTTATTTGGATTTCCAGGTAATGCTTGGAGAAATCAGACCTTCCATCTATGCTTTTGAGCACTATGGCCCACACACATCAGCAAACAAATATCTAAATCTGGGAACACATGAGACGACTGTCAAAAGGATCACACATAAAACCGATGACATTGCAACCTTCTCCTCTTTCATTTGAGTTGCTAAACAGTTTAAACTGCCTAATTGGGTTCAGATTTGCCGACACAACAGCTGAACAACAACTTTTGTTTTCCCGGGAAAAGTTTGTAAGTGGGCGTTGTGTTTCGATTGTTTTGTCAATCTATTATTCCCAAAGTCAAGAATGAACTTTCACACTCATATGTGATTATATCCTCTGGTCTGAAGTCAAATCAGTAGGTGAGAGATTGTATTCCTAAAGCCCTGCAGACTGTGAGATCATTTGTGCCACCGGCCTATAGTGGACCTGTCCTATTATCTTGGAACCAATGTCGACCCCTGTGAATTAGAAAATGTCTCTGCACATCCAAATCAGGGTTTTAGTCAGCCGTTATATCAAATGTCCCACTTTACCCTTGTCTGAACCTTCCCTCCTCTCTGTGTAGACAACAATGAATGTGCATCGGACCCTAATCTGTGCGGCTCCAACGGTGCCTGCCAGAACACTCCAGGGAGCTTCAATTGCGACTGCCAGCGGGGATTCTCATTAGATCCCAATGGACAAGCCTGTGAAGGTCTGACAACGATTGATACCAACCTGAGTATCAGCTGATTCATTACAGAAAACCAGGCTCTTACTGTAGTTTGTGTGTTTGTCCCTGACAGATATGGATGAGTGCGACGGTAGCCACAGGTGTCAGCATGGCTGCCAGAACCTGGTGGGTGGATACAGGTGCAGCTGTCCACAGGGCTACCTACAGCACTACCAGTGGAACCAGTGTGTGGGTGAGTAATGCTGTTGTTTTTATCAGCAAATGTAAAAATTCTTTCCTTTTGGGGCAACCTGATGACTTGGTTGCCAAAGTATGTACCATGCAGCCTTGATGTTCGGGATTAGAGTCTGGCCTGGAGCCTTTTTAAAACAAGTTATCCATCCTTCACCTCTTTCCTGCCACTCTTAAAATATAAATATGTCAAATATGTTTTTCCTTTCCTCTGGAAGTTTGACCCTTCCCTTTCTGCGGTAAGGTCATGAGAAAAGGATATGTTATGTTAAAACAAAATGCTCAAAAAGTTATTATATATATCTACTAAGTAATACAAAGACACAAAAAACACAACTTATGAGGGTGATAAGAGATGTTATGGAAATATCTCACTCTAAATGGATAAAGAGACCCAATGAAGTAGGGACAAAAAACAAATGAAAAAAGGAGGATGATGCAACACCAAACTCTGTAAGTACTAAAGTAATCAGAAATAGTTCAAGCATAGACAAAGTAATTGTGTTGTACAGCGTGCGTGTGCCCTGGTGTAATGCCCCAAAATAAAGAGCTTTTGTTAGTTAAACATCTATTTTTAGTTTGAATCTCTCCACATTCATGGCAGACTTTCCCAGTATTGTTTGTGTCCTTTAACTGGACTGACCTCTTGTTTGTTTACTTCCCGTCAACTTCCTGTGACCCAGATGAGAACGAGTGTCAGAACAGCCAGATCTGCGGGGGAGCGTCGTGCCACAACACCCTGGGGAGCTTCCGCTGCCTCTGCCCCACCGGCTTCAACTACGAGCAGACGGGCGGCGGCTGCTCAGATGTCAACGAGTGCTCCACCAGCCACAACCCCTGCAAGTTTGGCTGCTCCAACACAGACGGGGGCTACCTCTGTGGATGTCCAACTGGATACTTCCGTGCAGGACAAGGGTACGTGAGCGAATAAACTGTGTGTGGAAGCTCTCTGTAGAGGTTGCTAGTCGACTGATGGCTTTGTCTTCGTTTCAGGCACTGTGTCACAGGTCTGGGCTTCACTGGTGGCGACTCCAGTGCTGGCCAGGGAGGGGAGGTGGATGATAATTCTCTGTCTCCTGAGGCCTGCTATGAATGTAAGATCAACGGCTATCCCAAGAAGGGACGCAAACGTCGCAGCACCAACTCGACACAAGAGGACCCTCTGGAAGACATGCAGGTAATCTTGTCTGTGTGCAATAACGCTAACGCTGAGGATGCAAAAGTCATGGGAACCTTTCGGGTCTTACCCACCTGAGGGGACTTAATATTCAACAAATAACAACATAAACAGGTTAAAAACGGATTCCAGTCATTTCGCAATATGTATAGATTTTCCTACTTTCGGGCCAACTAAATGATAAACAAATACAGTAAACGATTCAGCATTTACCTGGCCTTGTTGCAGCATTTAGACATTCATGTTGGGAAATGAAATGTACCAACAGTTACCTTAAGAAATATCTGAATAGTTAAAACATGATAGAAACCTCCTGTTTGGTTTCTCGTGAAACGTTTCTGCAGGTAGTAGGGACTCATTGACGGAACTCACTACAGCTAAAATCCTGGCAACAGTCCAGTTTGCACGTACTTTTATTCTCTGCGCAGGCGATAGCCGTGGCCGGAGGCATTATGTTTTCAGGTTTTCTGTCCATCCGTCCGTACGTCCCATTATCCCAGGAACCCCTTGAGAGAATTTATTTTTGACCCAAGGATGAACTGATTCAAATTCGCTGGTCTAAGGTCACTGCAACCTCACAAAACATATTTTTGACCATAACTCAAGAATTCATATGCTAATTATGACAATTCCACACTAATGGGTAAGAATCTGTGTCCACATAGCGTCTTTTTCTGGAAGAAAAAAGCACCCACAGGCTCGCAGGCCTTCATTCCAGCATTTCATCAAAAAAACGCTCCAAGCTCTTTTTTTATGTTTCTGTGACAACAATATCTTAACAACATATCACTACTCTAACCCCCTTTGTATGATAGACTAGTATCGCTCCTTTGGTTTGTATTGTCTATTTGGCCTACTATCCATTTGTTTGTCATTGTTTTTCACCATGAGCACCGACCAAAGGATGTCTGCTTCATACTTTGTGTGGATGAGCTTGTGACCGCTCAATCCGACAGCTATAAAGCGACGAGGACGTTCAACACAAAAAAGGCGGAGCGCTCAGAGAAAAGACACTGTGTGCAGCGCTTTTATGCCCTCTCCTCGTTGGGAACAATTACAAATTGACACTGGTGCTCATAAAAAAAACGATCTGTGGACACAGGATGTAAAAGGATACAACGATGAAGTGATTCGATTTTGGATATGGATGTAAACTACAACTTGACTGGTTGGGGGAAGCATACATACTATTACAACTTGTTCTTTTCCCTCGCTTGATTAATGACAGAAAACATTATGTACTCTAGGACAAATGTCTTGTATCCACTAAAAAGTTGGGCCATGTTTGTCTTTCTGCAGCTGACTGAGAAGGAGATGGTCAGCCTGGCCAGTGTTGACATCGAGGACACTCTGCAGTTCCACTTGAACATCAGCGACCTGAGCAACCGCGACCACATCCTTGAGTTCACCCCGGCCTTATCGACCCTCACTGACCACGTGCGTTACAGCATCGACTACGGAAACGAAGATGGCTACTTCAAGATCAACCAGAGAGAGGGCGTCAGCTACCTGCATCTGAGCAAGAAGAAGGCCCTCCCCCCAGGGGCGTACTACCTTCAGATCAGCAGCATGCCGCTCTACAGGAAGAAGGAGCTGGCTGAGCTGGAGGACCAACACGATAAAGACTACCTCACAGGACAGCTGGGAGACATACTGAAGATGAGGGTGCAGATCATCCTCCATTAACCATCACAAGACTGAGACAGGCAGACGTTGCTAAAGCTGCTAATCCAGTGTCAGGCTCACAATTCGCCAAAAAGGCCAAACATCTCTGACTCTGGATCAGTGGTTAGGGGCAACTTCTACTTGCTCCAACAGGGAGAAGGGCTCGCCACCAAAGAGACAAGAAAGGGGTGGGTGGGGGGACTGCGTCGTTTGATTGCCAAAGATGATTCTACATATCATAGATACAATTTATGTGGAACATGCCAGCTGAATGAGGTAGTATGAAAGATTTCAGTCAAATGAAGAACATATTGCCCCGACACACAACGTCAGCTGTGTGTGAAGCACTATTGAGAACGTGAGTGGTTTTTAATCGTCGGGTTTCATGTTGTATGATGATATGTGGAATCAGGTGCCACTTTGAAGTGCATGAGGACTGCAGAAAGCTCTAAAGGCTGAGTTTTTTTTTTAGAACTCGGCTTAGGTGGAAGAAAAGGGTGAGTCCCAATAGTCTGCAATACATTCATTTCCTCCCCTCAGGTAAACAACTGAACAAACCTGGATACATGAAAGTGAACACATTTCCTTCCCCAGATGTTAATTTAACGGAGTGAAGATGAAATTATGAGAATGTTTAGGAGAGGAAAGGAACCCACTATGGACTATTGAGATGTAGCCATGTCTGAGCTTGAATGACTCCAACTGCATATTTAAACTATGCTTTTCCATTTTTCCTACCGACTAGAATAATTCATATTTACTGGTGCTAGCAACACAACCACATAGACTTCTGAATGCACTGTACTACTCTACAAAACTCAGTAGTCAACAGTACAATCCCATTGGTCATTCTGAAGATTTCATGTCTTTGCAACAGTAACAGCTAGCTGCATAGCCTGTCCGCTCTCCTTTATACTACATGTAAATTGTGTTTATACTGTAATAATCGATGCCACTTTTAATCTATGAAGCATTTGTAAACTAGAGGAAGCCCCTGGAATAGAGGGGTTTGTAATGGTGCTTATAATGACCAACTACTTCCTTTGTAAACTGTGTATACATACACACACACACACACACACACACACACACATTGATGATGCCAAACCTGGGCCTTCATGATTATGCACTGAGGTCTTCATGGCCACACATTCTCTCACAAAATACAATCAGTGTTGCATTGCCACAGACCAGCCTGACACCAGTCTGTGTTCCCATCAGTAAAGGTTTAGTTGTAAATTCACAATAAAAACATGTTTGGTGTATATGTATTCACCGCTGTACCTTCCCCTTCATCCAGATTGAATTATTAATGTGACAAAGTTAAACTAAAGGCTGTAAAACTCACTGGAGTTGAGCTTAACATGGTTAGGTTATTTACCCGAGAAGCATTTCTTGTCCTGCACTGCCCCCATGTGGAGATTTGGAAGATTGTTATTTTTTTACTTTGGGGTCAGACAAGAAGTTCACCTGACAGAACTCAAACTGTGACAGTCCCAGTAAAGACACCAAAACTCTCCAAAGTACAAAGAAAAGCATTTTATTATCACCCAATCAATATATTTTAATCACCAATAATATTTGGAGCTTTCAGTTGCGTCCAGTTGATCCAAAACCTCCAGCACCACGCTCCGTCTCATCAAGCGTCTGAAAGAACACAGCCATGAATTTAAGATTAAAATCTATCCGATGACAAACATGAAATAAAGCCAAACATCTAATGGAAAATCTGACAATGTTTCCACAACAATTTGAAATGGGTAAAGCACACTCAAGTTGCCAGTTTTAGGCAGTCCAATACAACAGTCCTGCAATAAATTCTACCTTCATGAAGGTGTTGAATGTTCACTTTATGTTGAAGCTGTTTCAGAGAGGTGTTGATTCAACTAAATGATTCTTTCACGGGATGAAGTTTGTGGTTAAATTATATTGCATTTCCGAGGTGTTATTTTGCCTATCCTCCATGCTATAATTGGGTTGGGTAAAAATAGAAAACACCCGTCATTGTAACAATGAAATTCCACAACACCACAAACTAAAGCCTCCAAAATGATCATTAAGTTGAATCAACACCTCTCTAATGCAGCTGACAAACACTGAACATTATAACCTCCAGGAGGGGAGGATTTACTGCAGGACCGCTGGTTAAAACTAATGCAGTTTAATACAAGTGTACCCAATAAACTGGAAACTTAGTGCGTATACATTAGTGTTGTTTTTTCAACCTGCAGTTTACCTTTTGCTCCACCAGATCTGGGTAGCAGATCCTCTCGCAGACCAGCTGAGCAACTCTGTCGCCCTTTTTCACTGGAAAGACAAACAGACGGAGGCAACAACAACAAAAAGACAACAATTAGTCAATTGTAGCAAAGACTTTAAAAAAAATACATGTATAAAGAGCTTCATATATTTAGTTATGTACAGGATGCAATAAGCAAATGTTAATAGCAAAAATGTTTCTTATTCATTTCTAATCAAACAAATATTCCAGGTTAAAAAATATTTTTTAATTTAATATTAGTTTTAGCCAGTTTTGTGTTTTACCAAACGTAGAGAATAATTTAGTGTCAGAGATGCAATGACCTCATTCATTCTGCTATACATAGATTTATTGAACAGTTAAATCTGTTAACCTACGGGGAGCTGGGTCAGATTTAAACTCAACATGTTATGTTTACTGTGAATGACACCCCCCAGCCTTACGTCATCACGATGTATTTCATGAAGGCCACTCACCATCAAAAGAGGCCTTGCTGAAGTTGAAGAGCACAACTCCCACATTTCCTCTGTAGTCTTCATCTACAACTCCAGCTGAGGAGAGAACATACAGACGCAGTCGGGGGGGAAAAAATTAAAATGACTGGACGTGTCCCGGGTTAGAACATCACCTGCTCACATGGATTCTAGTCATAAGTAGATCAAACATGCAAAGACTCACCGCCAACATCAATGAAGTGTTTTGCTGCCAGTCCAGACCTCGGTGCTGAGAATGACACAATGTACAAAGACACATCCTATCAACTAGTGTGACATAATCCTGACATGAACTCACATGCAGTGAGCTAAACCTAAGCAGCAAGTAGACAAAGCAGGAAAAACATGTACTGGCAGAGTTGCATCAGTATGTCAAACACTCACCCACTCTCCCATAGCAGCCATGTGGTACTGCTATCTGGATGTCTGTCTTCACCATGGCCTTATCCATAGGACCAATGGTGTAATCATATGCACTGTTTCAACCCAGAGAGTTAAGGTTGGCTGGTTAACAGACGCTTTTACACAGCACTAGGATACAACCGTTGCAGCTATATCAGTAAAGCTAAACATCATATTAACTCATCGTGTAACCAACCTGTAGAGATCATATCCCGCTGCTTTAGTTGAGCCTCTGGTCGGTGTCGTGGCATACTCAGAAAGCTTTGCAAACCTGAGGACAGATCTGTCTTCTTCACGCTTTGTCTCCGTCCTTGCCCTCTTCGATGGAGAAATTGCAGATGCATCTGTAACTTCTAGGGAGGGCATGTTGGCAAAAGGTTTGACAGTTAACACCGACAGTACACTGAATAACGTATACGGACAAAAGACTAAGCAAGACGTGGAACTACAACAGCCTACTGGAAGGTTAACAAGCTTCTGCTCCGGTGTTCTTGGCGGTCCCTGCTATTTGAATGAAATCTCCCGCGTTGAGAGTTGCGCCAAATTGGCCCCTCCTCAGAAGACACGTAACTTTAAATATATACTGTATCATACACCGTGACACGTCGTAATGGCAACTCCAAGCTCTTATAAACGTTGCTACAGAACTGTCAGAGAATGTATTGTGAAGAAACCCCATTTTTGATAGATAAATCTGCAAGAAATAACAACCCTTTCGTCACCACGTTGCACATGAAACCAAGTTCTCGCGAGAGTTCCTAACGTAAACAACCGTAACCTCTATTAAAAATACTGTCACCAAAGCGCATACTTTGTATAATAATAAGCCTCGCTTTACTTACGCATTGCACCAGAATAAAGCAGAGGTAGTGTTGCTGGTCTCTACAAGAAAGTGCTCGACGGATAAATATTGCAGCATGCTAAAAACATGCTAGGCAGGCTAGCGAAGCTAACGTCAGTAAGCGCTCGACATGTTGCTCGTGGTAACGGTATCCATCCTAATATCTTGCTTGCCTTTGTTTAGAGTAAGCGTCTGAATATGAAACACCCTTCCTAAGAGACGGGGAGCAACGTCAAAGATCGCAGAGCATTGTAGCTGAAGATCCCTTAGCCTCAGCAGCGTTCGTGTCATATTGATAAGCTGACGCCAGGCTAACAGCTAACTAAGCGCTAGCATCCTCTCAGCTGATTGCACTGTGACTGCACCTCCTCCTCCTCCTCCTCCTCCTCCTCTTGTCATACAGCTCCTCCTCTCTCTGCAACAGACGACTCGTCAGAGCCGTGCATTGCGGCAAAAGGTGGGGGGGGGGAGGGGATATCAAGAACAGCATGCTATCTCACTTTATGTTGACCCAAAGACATGTGCAGCCATTGATTCGCTTTTATTCATTTGGAAAAACAAAACTGAAACGATTACGGTCGACCCTCATCTACCTGCATGCATGTCTTTTATTGTTGTTTAGCTGTGTCTGACTGATTTATATTTTTCACATACTCTGCGTGCTTTTATGTTTTGTGCCTCTGACATGGATATTTTTAGTGTCTAACAATGCAGCATAATCTTCTCTATGGTCCATTTCTATTTAGTTATCCCTCATTTTATTTGCTTTGTATGTGTTTAATTTGAGAGCCTCTGTGTTGCATGTCTTGTTAATACTTGACAATGTAAACATGATGATACTATTAATATTAATATTCTCACTTCTTTCATTGTTTGTGCACGCATTGTAAAGGGTCAATATTGCATAACTTTGTAAATGTAATCTTATTATAATCTTATTATTATAATATTCGGTTTCTAGGTTTACTTTGTAACATCTGCCTTGGGATTACAGATGAAAAATAGCCTCTTGGCTAACTCTGGCAAATTTACAGCAATGTTTTTATTAATGTACACTGTCTCTTATCAAATAAACCAATAAATAAATAAAATAAAAACATGTATTAGAAGCTACTCTGAAGCAGGCTTATGCATTAGATTTCCAAGATCTATTTGGTTAAAACAGTGTTTGTATGAATTTTGTCAAAGATTTTGTATTCCTAATTGATAAATGGTGGCCTAAGATTGCTGTGATTAAAAGTAATATAAAGCTTGTCGTAAAAAAAACAATTGAAAGTCATGCTATACTATGTCATATACAAGTCATAGTCGAATATTTCATAACAAATTTTGATTAAAAAAATGTCCCAGCATTGTTAGTCACATAAAAGTCTTGGCAGCGTATTTCAGAAAAAAAGTAAATTCAACGTATTCATGTCGAAATGTAATTTGTGGTTTGTTTTTTTTGTGAGACTGCAGTTTATCTTCACCTGGAATAAAATAATAGAACAGTTGCAATTCTTCATCCTTGCTTTGTTTGGTTTTAGAGAATAATCATAATGTGTTTATTTCATATCAGTATACTGCTGCCTTTTTTCCTCAGAAGCTGTTACTTTTTTACTAATTTAAAGCAGCTTTCAGCGTTGCCTACTGTCATTGGGATTTATGTTTAATTATCTCTTCCTAGAGCGCCCTAAAGAGTCATAACCGTCATCACCAAAAAACCAACCAGGAGTCCTCCAATCTCCACTGAGCCACAGCTTCATCTAATCAAGCTGAGATACTCCTGTTCCGGCCCAGCTGCAGTGTGTGTGAGCTGTCTGCAGATGGCGATACAGACACTCGGGAGCATCAGTGGGCCTCAGCTGCCAGCCTCTGAGAACACTGATGAGGCTGCTGCTGCTGGTTGGATGGGTGAACAGCCAGCAACTTTCTGCTCTTCTTCCTTCTCTGCAGCTGAAGTTGCCTGTGTGATTGCTGGAGGATAAGATTAAAAAGATAAAGAGGCAAAGTGAATGTTAACTCCTACAGCAAGCCCACTCACACTTCCAAAAAACTCCTCAGAGAGATCATCACATCCCAAACTTCGTACGCCGTTTCATTTTATTCAACCCAAAACTATCTCAAAGCCATATTTATATTCATATCAATTTTGAAATAATAGTCCATGAAGGAGATTGTGTCAGCACCCCGTAAGAAACAAAAACAAATTGTCAACAAGGATTGTTGTGAGAATTCTTGATTAATATGTCCAAGCTTGTCTCCTTGGTTTGGAGATTTTTTCCACAGACTTTGTTCTGGTGGTGAAACAATGTTGCTTCAGTGTTTGTCAACTTCCATGTTACCATGTTTATATCATGGATTTGCATAAACACACAAGTTCTCGTCCTGTTTGTCCACGAAGTGATTTGAATGCAGATATTTAACGCAAAAACATTCAGATGTATCTGATAGGAACTGTTTTCTCTGTCACATCTCTGAAAACGTCATCGCAAATATCCAAATTGACATTTTTTGGATATACTGACCACATACTTTTAGTCTAAATAGTCACTCTGTGGCCTGAAAATATACAAAGACAAATTGACACATTACCAGGTTGTAGCCTGGCTCAAAACCTCACGACTGACAGCCGGTCTCAAGGCACCTTGACGCAATGCATTCTGGGGCAGTTGAGTATGCACAGAAAGCTCACGTCGCATACTCAGAAATTGTTGCTATATAATCTACATCCGGGCATTTATTGCGTTCACAAAATCCACATATGAAGTGTGAACAAACGTACTCACTTTCACTTTCACATCATACTTAGCATTTATAGTATACAAGTATGCAATTTTAAACAGTCATTAAGTGCACACATTTCACTGGTCAAACACATACGTAAGCACAGACATCCACATCTTTAATGTATTTTACAAAGCAAGACAAGGCCAGGACTAAATCTAATTTACAAAATCCCTTTAGAGTCCTACTTTTCCCAAAAAACACAAACTTTCTAAATGGGGAATAAACATTCACCACGGCTAGATTTATTCTTTTAACTTTTACCATGTTTGAGATAATGTCCTTTTTCCTCTTCACAAATAAGCCTCGACAAGTTCTCACTTTGACTACTTAATAATCCTTTTAGATCTCCATGCACATTGGCCAAAACAGACTGTTGCACAAATGTCTTTTGGTGCTGGACTGAATTCAAACAATACCTTATTTTCTAACAGACTATGTACATTTGCAGATTTTTTTAATTGTCTAAATGGCTGTAAACTTAACAGGGCTTTCGAGTCGACTCTCTCCTCGAGCACCTCGGGTTGTCAAAGAGCAGACATGAACGAGAAGCAGTACTTTGGGATTCAAATTAAAGTGTATGCATGTATAACCCAATGCTGTGAAGTTGGTGTAAATATTTGGACCACTAGCAAGAAAGAAAAATATATTGATGTGTTTTGGTGGTCGAAATCAGAACGTTTTGCAGGTTGATTGGGTGAAAATGTGTTGACTTAATAACTCATTCCCATCCTTTCACTGCAAAGCCTGTTTTATGTGATTTGTGATGAACAAAACTACAGTATATTCTATTCTGTTTATAGGGTTATAAGCAATCTGAGGTTAAAGATAGGAAGGTAATCAGGGTTGAATGGTGATGTAAAACGGTTTGACATCATTTCTGTGACTGTGATGTAAAGAATATTGTACTTTGTATTCTCTTTAAACCTCCCAGCCTACTTTCTGGAAAAGCAGGTGGACGTTTAGAGCCGGTGTCATGTCAACCAGGTTATTTGTGAATTGTGTCAACAACAAAAAATCTAACAAACACACATTTGACTTGGAATTGTTTACAATTTTATTTGGTATTGTACAAAAAGTGTGAAATAAACATATATACAGCACATAATACAACATACTTATTAAAGAAATTCATATAAATTATTAACCAAATAGCTACATTTTTTCAATAAACAACTCTATTCAAGGTAAAAGTAACTCAATATTCTTGGCATAAAATTTCCATACAAAATTGTACAAAATACTGTACAATTGAACAAAGCTGTGCAAAACAGCAAATTGTGTCCCAGAAGCAGATCATGTACAGTGCGCATGCGCTGAGTTAGCAACAAACTTGAGAGAAACTTTTTTTTTTTAACAATGACATTTATGGGGTCGCAGCTTCTTACAAATCTGGTCACAGTCTCATACGAAAACAAAACATGGGTTATATTCTCTCTATATTTGCTTATTTTTAAATAAATTAAGATACTGTTATTTCTTCTTCGTCTGACTCTGAGAAGTCCGAGTGCTTACTGGAAAGAGATGGAGAGGAGATGCTGGAGTGCGCCCTGATTCTCTCTCTTCTAAACTCTTCTTCCTCATCTTCCTCCTCAGCCGAAGACTTCTTGCCCACGTCGCTGAGGTCCGGGTGCGGGTTGGCTTTGGTGGGCAGCGTCTGCTCGCGGCAGCCACCGGATGACAGCAGCTCTCGTTCCTTGGAGTTCCTCCACTTCATTCTCCGGTTCTGGAACCAGATTTTCACCTGTAGACGGCGAGACAAAACGGTGAGTGAAAAAGTTCTGCGTTAAGTGCAGCGGAATGCACAACAGTGGTGTTACGCGCAAATTACGCACGACGTATTGAAGATTTGAATCACTTGTGAAGTTTTACCTGTGAGTCTTTAAGGCCCAGCTTAGAGGCAAGCTTCTTCCTGTCGGGCTTGCTGATGTATTTCTGTTTCTGGAACATTTTCTCCAGAGCTTTGCGCTGCACATCGGAGAACACGGCCCTCCTCAGCATCCCTCTCCGGGGTTTTCCTCTGGCGGCCAGGGGCCAAGAAAAGGTCCCGGGAATGGGGACAACGGATGAAGATGCTACAATACAAACAAAGAGGAGAAATTGGAACTTGTTAGCTTTGCTTTTTTTGCCACATCTCCGAAAAAAATACTGTTCGCGGAGAAGAAATGATCCTTAAAACGACCCTGCAGACACAAATGACCAACTAGGAGATACTGAATATTCTTCTGTTGTCTAACTCTAAACTAAAAATCCCTCAGAAATCTATATGAATATAATGATTTCCCTTTAAGCCCGTAGCCTACTTTTCAACTTTTTATTGGAAGTTTTCTTCCTTTAGAACTGTGCAATACGTCTCCGTTTTGAGTGAAATGGCACGAGGTGACTAATTAGCACATTGGCCGGTCTCCAACCGCATTGGTATGGTAAAGAGGTAGCATATCCTTTAAGGAACCCTGTGAGTGCGGATAGAGGAGTTAATAAACCGTGAACGGTAATTGTGTAGTAATGAACTAACGCAGAAAAGACTCTGGACAGGCGGCGAAGGCCATATATTATCGCAACAAAAGGAGATTTACACTTTCAAACTAAACACAACTGCATACCAGAATACTGATGCCCGGAGGGGGGAGTGAAGAGTGGAGGGGAATGGCGCTTTTTTTTTCTTCGTGCCTTCAAATCATTTCATTAAATGAACACGAAAAGCTATTCAGCACGCTGGAGTTGTTTTGTTGAGGCTTTCAGCTGAGCCCATGAAAAGACTCCATCTCCATTATTATTTGTCTGAATGAAAGCACAGACTAGCGACTTTATAGACTTTTCTAAGAGATTATTCTTTATCTCAACTCGTTGATTGGCCCGCTTGGAGAATAAACGTTTAGGGCACAGAGAGAGGGAGGATTGGAGGTCAGTGGTAACCTATCCTATGGGCCGAGCAGCACGCAGGGACAAACGTCCCCCAGCTATGACATTTTTGGATGCAGTAGGGCTTTTTTTTTTTTTTAAATCGCCTTACTTCAACTCCCTCCGCGCGAGACACTCTTCCTGTCTGCGTTCTGCTAACTGGACGTCTTCCTGACAGTAGCTGCCCTGTGGCCGCAGAAGAATCAGGAACAACGACGCGCTATGTGGTCTTGTGAGAATATTGAAAACTCTCAATAGCGCCTAATAGGGAAATTAGTGCATGACTGGTTCACGCCTTTGCCCCCCCCCCTGGTAAAAGTCACTCTCCGGGGTGTGTGGGTGGTTCGCCCGGTGGGAGCTGACCAAATTGGTCATGGTGCTGAAGGCTTTGTTGCCCGCCACAGCGGCCCGCTGGCCCCCCGGGCTCTGTGGGAAAACGCGGGGCCAGAGAAATGCCAAAACGCCCCCCAATGGGAAGCAGGGGGGACTATAACTCGCCACCCCGCCTCAAATTTAGAGCGTGACGATTTGGGATAATTGGTTAATTAGGGGTGGGTGTGTGCGTCCGGGCAGGGGCCAGAGCTCCCCATTAATAAGACAGTGATTTCTTCTTTCGGTGGTTAAAAAAATATATGACAGGGTGCGAGAGTTTTTTACATTGAAAAGCAATTAGTTCAGACAGAATTCTAAAGGCTAAAGATAGATGGAGAAGTGCGTAAAAGTTGCGCCTACCTGGAAAATAAGGCGTCCTGAATATGGGGTGAAAGGTTCCGTCAAAGCAGGGGATGGGGAAGGTCTTGGCGTGCAGGCTGTGGAAAGGGTGTGAGGACGCTGTGGAGGAACATCACACGTTAATCATTCCCGAATGAGAAACAATAATTTCTAAGAAACACGTCAACTCAAACTGATGGTAGGAGCACGGAGTCCGTCTACTCACCGATCTTTGGTGAAGGTGCGAGGATGGCGCTCACTCCAAACTTGAGAAAAGTTGGGTCCTTGCTGCTCGACACCGACATTTTCGGCGAGCACGATTCGCGCGTCACCGTGGTCGTGGCCACCGCGCGCTCCGCGGGCACGCCGCTGAAGGACACGGTGGTGGTGGCCGTGGGCAGGGAGGCGCACGCTGACGGGACAGTCCGGTTAATGAAGGCTGCAGGCCGGCTTATCCGCAGCAGGTCCTCCACTAGAAAGCTGGAGTGGGTATGGAAGCCGGACGGGTGGGTGTGGTGGAACGGCAGAGCGGCGGCGGGCCGGTACAGACCCGGGTAGAAGGCAGGAGGCGCGAGGACGCTTGGGATCATCATGGTCCCGGATGAGAAAAAAGTCAGTGTGTGAAATCTGAGATACTCCTTGTGTCAGCTGGGAGAGAATCAGTCGTGTGAATGGCTGATAACTCCTCTGGTTTCCCCACTCAGGGGAGAGGTATTTTATAGTGGCCTGCCCCCCCTCCCCGGCCCTCCGCTCAGCGCTGACAGCCTCAACAATGGGGCTCAACAAAGTTCTCCACATGGGTCGCTTTCATGCCGCATCCCCCGGCCCGCTGATTGGCCGAAGGACGCAATTTATGATTGCATTAGACTTCATAACCAAGCAACACACAATGTCCCCACCACAAAAGAGGCTCAGTCATCAATTTTGCATGTTGACCACTTTCCTTTCAATTTGTTTTGTTTGGCAGAGGCAAGCGGCCTAATTAAAGAGCAATCTTTACAGATTCAGCCATTATATGGGGACTTTTAATGAGTACTTAAATAAAAGATACTTTATTCGTTCCCATTCATGGTGTCTTTCTGTTATGCAGATTATAAAAAAAATATACAGCCTACTCGTTAACAATGTGAAATTATTCTTTTATTCTATTTTCAGCACTGCAAAAATAAAAAATATATATGCATAAGATGATAAAAGTAGGCATTAAACAATATAATACTATTAAAATAATAACTGAGTGTATTATGTTAAATCTGGGCGAACATTTTCTACACTAGTTGCTACGCCGCGCAGCATATGAAATGTAAATCGGTTTTAGGGTTTCATAGGATTCTCAACACTCAATCTGGCCCTCGTCATGGAATAATGTCTTAAACGGATTTCTGCTATCAAAACGCTTTAACAGATGTGTTAAATATCACTCTTTTTGCAAAGGCTCTATTCAGTGCGCAGAGCCGCAGCTCAGTGCGCACAGGAGAAGTGTGCGGCCTGAGCAGTGCGCTCATGATCCTGTTAACCATGAACTAACTGTCAGCCTCAGCTGCGGAGGAGGCGCCCCTCGGCCTTTCTCTCCTGCCCTCTCTTCTCTTCAAAAAAACAGCCCAGAGGAATAAAAAAAAGCTTTATTTCTAAAGACGGTTTTGTTCTGCTATTTTAACCGGCTGAATAAAAGTGCATCTGTGATTTGATTTAAAACGCATTCATATGAGCGGACACTGAGACCCCATATAAAACTCTTATTAAAGCGACTTGGAGCCTGATCGTCGTGTTCTGTCAGCTTTGCCCCTGAAAACCCGTTAAAGCAAAGCAATCAGGCGAAAATGCATCGCAGAGCCAAAGAGGAAAAAGAAACGCCTAATTGTTACCAGTTTGAAACCAAATTAAAATAAGAAATACAATAAAACTATTTGGAAAAGTTTGATTTAGATTTAAAATACAAGAAATAAAAAACTTTATACATTTACTATTTATGTTTTACTTTGTCATGTATGCCCTTTATTGTCACAAATTGTCAAAAGTACGTCGACATGCTTGATCTTTAACACTCAAATATATTTTTCCACTTAACTAAAAAACACCGGAATATCCCATGGATAGCGAGTCTGTGTGCAGTTATTATTGTCCATTCATGATATTAAGAACAAAGCAATAATACTAATAATAATACTAATAATAATATATTATACTTTTTAAATCATATTTTATATTTGACAATATGATTCTGAAAGTGTTTTTATTATCAGTCAACTAAAAAAAAACGTAAGAAGAATGGCTCAATGTTTAATTGAAAGTGTGTGAGCAAACTTTCTCTTAATATAAAGAACAATTTACGGCAGCCGGTCTGTGCGCACAGTCAGCTTTACTGAGTGATATTTCTGTCGCTCAGTTTGCATCGGATCAGCTGAAATAACGATAAGTGGTTCGACATCAATCTAATATAAACTGGCCACAATTCGATAATTAAAAGGGAACGCCTCCGTGAAATGATCCTTTAGAGAGAGTCAACGCTTATCAGAGGTGCGTCTGCTTTATGAGCGCAGGACGCAAACAGGCGTTAACGCAGCGCTCCGCCAGCACAGCTACACCTCCGCTAAGTAACGAGAACCTTCAAAGCTTTTTTTATGAGCCCATATTCCTTTACTTTGCTGCCCGAAATCCTCCTTTTGTGAGCCGTAAGCAGATGGTTAGCAGGAAGCATAGGCTGCTCTGGCTGACCGAGACTAATTTCTACGAGCTTTGCAAGCTTGCCACGTCCCCGCTCCTTTACCAGGCCGAGTAAAAACAGCTGGCTGCTGCTGAATTAAGGCCATTAAAAGCACATCTCTGAAATATTACCACCAACAACACCCCCCTCCCCCTTGTTAGAGCCCACTCAAGTCCCATCGCCTCCATCATAGGATTCAACTTCCCATGTTAAAGTTGTCATTATGGGATAATTTGTAGTATTTATAGCAACACCAGGTCCATTATACATTTAGCCTATTGGTACGCATTTGTGAGTTCATTTGTACACTATTGTATCGGATCATATTTAATAACAACTGTATCAATATATTATATTTCAGCGTTGTATAATATTCATATTGACACCACCTAATTATATTTTTGTTCACTTATGGTGGGCTAATTCCCCCTTAGGGATTACCTACTGATGTTTATCACTTGTGGTATCCTTAGATATCCCTACAGGGAGGATTACTCATAATATTCATATAGGGATTACCACCTGACAATTAAACTTAAAATATTCCTAAATTAATTAATATTTTTCCAGATATTTCCAGCTATACCTGTAGCCTATATAATATAATCGAATAGTGAAATATATGCAAATATTATCGGATTGTTCTATTTTTTTCAACACGGTCATGCCAGTTTACCAAACAGATGAACTTAACCATTGTCTTGGCTCTCTTTCTACTTCGTTAAGTGAAAGGCGCTGAGTAAATATGTTACCCATGCATGAGAGGCTCTCTATGGGCCGTCCCATTGTACCGCGGGTCCGACAGGTGGTTAACTGTTTATTATTCCCTCATTATTTATCGGTGACGTGGACGCACCGACGAAAAAGGGAACTCCCCATCTTTTCACATAACAGATTGTGCTGACTGGTCGCAGGCTCGTATGTGACACCGGTCACCAGTCCATCCATCTCAGCCCTGCAGCCATTCAGCCTGCATCCAAATCCATCAGGGTTTGGTAAATTGAATGATTTATTTCACTTAACACATCCATCCTGACAGATTTAGCCATTTTCTGTTACACTGCATGCTCGCCAAACACAAGCAGGCAATTGATTTTTAATACGTTTAAAAACAACAACTACATTTATGAACATTATAATTTACGTTTAAGTGCCAATAATAATAGACAGAAAGACAGATGATATAGATCAAATTCAGAGTCACGACCGACCAGCCATGAAAACTAAAACTAAAATTATAAGGCGATTTTAATAATGTCAATACTGTTATTAAAATGGCCTAAAGATAAGTTCATAAGTAAATTAAGTTGAATTTGAGACATCTCAAATGTTGATTATTAAGGTAGTTTACTTATTTAAATTTTATATTTTATCATACATATTTGAAAGCTACATCTCGATATACTGTATATATACACAAAACATGATGCAATATAGTTAATTATAAAATGATCCCGTATAAATTTGCTGTAATTAGCTCGACCAGCTGCACCATAATCATTCAAAAATAAGCCAATAATACAAAATCAAACTCAATAAGTAGCCATTTGACATAATAAATCCATCATTTTACTTAAAGCTAAATTGACCTGCAATGAAGCATTATATATTGCTTTTACTAAAGTTTCTACTTCTACCACTATTGCACACTCATTTTTCAGACTCGAGTCCATCGGGCCTTAAAATGTCACAGTTCGTACAATGAATCCTCGCTCCTGCCATGTGATGTTAACCAAACATCTATTTCAGAGGATTCAGTTTGTGACCGGGCTTCACCTCAGCAGAGGCTCCCACTTGGGGTGTTTTGGCCGCGGCTTCACCTCGGCTCTGCCGGCGGCACTGAAGGTTCCTGCAGCATCTGGCGCAGGAGGTGCAAAAGCCCTGCTCAACACTGAGCGAATTAGCAATGCCACAAGATTCAGAAGAGCAGTGACAAGCATTAAATCGATATTAACTTTGTATTAAACATGGGCCCCTCCCTCTTCCCCAAATGGACTGGAGCCATATCAGAGCACAAAGCGGTCTGTATGAACTCTGGCTGCACCTGTTCCCCCTCACTTGGCCATGGGATTTCAGCTTCTTAGTTTCGCCCCAGGCTCTTTCGTCTGCTTCACCCCATACTGAATTCTTTCAGTTAGGCTTTTGTCATCCTTTTTGATCTCATCTCACCCTCGCACGTTTACAACTCATCAAGTCACACCATTATGCATTTCACATTTACATTTTCATTAACTGTCCAAACCGTTACAACACAAGTTCCACTTTCAACCGAAGAAAGTTTCAGGGAAAAACTGCTCTTTCTGGTCCAGACTGGGACACTTGCCTCCCCTTTTTTTGCTGTTCATTTATTAGTTGTCAGTATGGATGTCGAGTGGTGTCCTAATCCTCTTAAAGCGCATGTTGGTACAGTTTGCATATCATTTTCTCATCTTGGAGAAAGGCCACAACCCTCTCTATTCACAGGGATTCCCTGTCCTCTTTCAGTGCAGCCACAGCCAACAGCATTAGCATAATCTGACAACCAATACTATTGTCTGTGACCTTGTATGCAAAGTTAATTGCTCATTAATACCAGACAAAACAGAGGGGTGCAGAGGAAACACTGTAGTCCTCTAAATCCTTGTTTTAGAAGGAGCAGGCCGGCAGGTGGAACACCTTCCACTGACTCATTATAGTCTACCTGAAATCATTAGAACTTATTCAAAATCTAAATATTCTAATATTTAATTTCTGACAAAAGCATCTGGTGCTCAACAATACCTGGAAACGGGTGTAATAAGTATAGTTGTGGTTTGTTTTAACATTAATCTGGCAAGATATTGTATTAAATCCACATAAACACACATTGTATTAAGTCCACACACACACACACACACACACGCACACAAAGACTTGCACACACTCCCTCAAAAGTATATACAATTTGTCACAGTAGCTCAGTGTTAATCAATTGCAAATGTATCTCTCTGCGAGTTTAATCTCATCTCTACATTCGTTTCACGGACGCGGGGCGATTTGCCCCCCCACCCCAGCACCTGGCAGCCTTTTTTGGGTAGCGTCATGTAAACACCCACTGCTTCAACGGGTGCCCCGTCTGAGGACCCAAGCGTCACAGCGCAGCACGGAAAAGAAGGCGAGGCTGTGTGGTTGTCAACACCGGTTTAGCTTAGGAGTCCCGTTGTGACATTAGTGGTGACTCTTCTGGTCGGGCCGACCTGAAGCACTTGTTTGATATAGATACAGCAGCTAATATCTGATTATTATGGAATGAACAGGCACTAGACAGGGTTCAGAAGGCCACCACATGCAGCTGCCTAATACTGTCTTTGTGCTCTGCTCCGCCGGCAAGGACATGCTTGAGAAGGAGTTCAGAAAAAAACGCAATAAAATGCTTGTTTGTAGGATTTTATGTTCAGTGCACCATAAGCGATTATGATACTACTAGTTTTAGTCATGCACAGGGACATACGCATCCGTAAAAAGGTGCAAAGTAAAGTTTTCCATCTTTCCAAGAAAGTTTAAAACTTGCTACTTGACGACTCTGGCCAGGAGGTTTGTTGTTTACTGGGGCTGGAAGCTTGAAGAAGTGTGTATGTATGTGGGAGGGGTAGCTGTGCAGAGCAGTTGAAGAAGAAGAAGGTATGAATGGGGAAAGAAGGGGCTTGGGTGGAGGAGGGGATGCTTGACGGACTTCACTGCCTGTTGGCCCTGCAGCATTGATGCCGTGTTGGCCATATAATCGGATTGCCAGTGGGTGAAAGTGAGCCCGGGTGCTTATGTCAGTTTGCGTCTCGTCAAGCTGAATAATACGCATGGCCAGGGAGTGAAGCGGACGCTTGCCATTGAGGGCTCTCAGTACTTGGGGCTAAGCATTTCTAAAAGAGAAAAAAAGCCTCATTGGATTCATATATAATTCTCACTCAAGCGTTTTGAAGCATTTGCATAACAGGAGGAAACCAGTGATCTTTTCAGTGCTGCTGTTGCTCCTGCTGCACAAGTGTGTGTGTTTGCATGAGCCACTGTGTGTGTGTGTGTGTGTGTATATTTGAAAGGGCCCTAGCTGAGCCCTGCATATACAAGGCTGGACACGGTTCTTGCACTTGGCCTCTCATGATTAATCGAAGATCAACAACAAAACGACAGAACATTTAGCTTTTTTCACTTATCTTCTTTCACGTTGAGGAGAAGAAAAAAACAGAGCCGGGAGCGAGAGCTCAGTGTTTATGTCGTCATAAATGAACGTGACCAAAGAAATCACTGCCGACCTTCGGATTCTGTGGATTTCATTTGAAAAGTTTCATGGAGAGTCGATAGTGGGAGTCTTTTCTGATGCTGTATTTCAAACCAGTGTTCTTTTAACACATCAGCTGAGGCTCCTGTTGAATTTTGCCTGCATGAAAATGACTGAAAAGCCCTTTTTAAAACATCATAAAGTCGATGCATTTGGATTAATCCATCTTTTGATCCACAAGCTGAATTCTGTTCTTCAGCATTATTGTAGTGTGTTGTTTTAGCCCACTTACATGGTGAACCTGCAGTGCAGTCAGAAACTAAGACAAAACATTGTCTCCTCAAGCCCATTTAATTTGAAATCAAACAGGGACGACGATAAATGCCAACTTTCAGCTTTCATTTAACAACCACATCACACTACCACTATTATGCCCTAATAGATAGTTTCAGAACAATTCGGCAGGACACTGATCCCAACAATGCAATTAAGGCAATAACAGTTGTTTAGGGTATACAGTGGAATGTTCTGGATTGTCCAAGTCAATCACCTGACCTCAATCGAACTAATCAAACGCAGCAAAAAAACTCAGCAAAAAGATCCCAAAACAACAAAGAAGTGAAGATGGCTGCAGTGCAGGCTGAGCCGAGCATCATCAGGTAAGACACAGCATCTAGTGTGTCTGCGTCTTATGAATTTTTAAGGAAATACAATATTATGACTTTATACGAGTTGGTTTTTTTTTATTTGACTTTTTTTGTCTGCTTACTATACTCTAGCTTTTATGAGATTATACAGTGACTTTTTGTGACAAACTATACTATGACTTTTTATCTTTACTATACTACGTCTTTTTGTGACAAACTATACTACTAGACAACATGAAAGGAAATGCCCACATATAGAACCTTTTTCAAACTAATTTTCACGATCATGACAATGAGTACACATTGCCTTTCTGGAATCTCAGAAGGCAACAAATTGCAATCTTGACTTGTTATACTTCCAATATATATGATTCAGTTTATGTTAGAGCCCCTAAAATTTGGTATAGCATAAAATACTGTATTTTTTATCAGGACATATTGAAATGTCCATGTATATACTTTGGGGCGACTGCACAGTATATCCTTATCTAGTATCGAGTCTATATTTGTTATGCAATTGGAGATGGTAAATCAAACATGGATTGATGAAGCCGTGACAGCAGCCACATGGTTTGATACACCGCGGTGTGAGGTGGCAGCTTGCTGGCGGCCAGCAGCTGAAGCTGCAGTTCTCTTCAACCAGGATGTGGACCATCAGCCGGTCCATTTACCCCGTTGAAACTCTGTGAGGCATGATGACCATCAGGACGGGCAGGGTCTTTGGTCATACAGACAGCAGTAATGTGGTCTGACTTTCCACACAGCAGACCCCCCAGGTCTGATTCCTGGAGCAGTCAAAGTCCTGCATCTCAAAGTCACTTACAGCTATTTGGAGCCATTGGCCTGTGTTGGTTCTCAGTCCCAGTGCAGCCTGTAATTGATCCCATCATTGCATTATGGGGGATCTAATAGGCCCTAGGTGAGGTGACCTCAACTCCACCAGGTCTTTGACTCCCCTTTTCTGCTTGTCAGTTCTCCAAACCATCACTCTTCCACCCCTTTCACTATCTCCCGCAGTCCATTTTCCCCTTTCTTCTTCTTCAAGCCTCCTCTCTCCTCAGGTTCAGCACCCATGTTGAGCTCCGAGACATTTCAGCGTAATGAGCGAGAAATGACACAGTTTATCCAGATCCGAGACACAGTGAAAGGCAGGAATACTTTCATGTTTTGTTTTTTTTAATCAGCTGAGCGAACATTAAGACACCAGGATTGATATTGGCCTCTCACGACGAACTCATGACCAGGATGTGGGGTTAAGCCAGTCCACCATAAACAATATGGAAGAGGAGACATATCTCTAGAAGACAATAGTAGAATATTGTAGTAGAAAAGAAGAAATTGTAAACTGTTGAAGTCTGTAAATCTCTGAATCCGAATCTTCTTCAACTTTTCCATTAGTCTTCCACTCCTGGTTATTCAAAGTTGAATTGAGGTCTATCGCAGAGTACTTTGTATATTATCTTTAGCTGGAGAGTCTTCCTAGAGACCTCTTGTACTTGTACAAAAGCCGAATGGGGCGAGCAGGGGGAAGGGTCACCTATGCAGAGTGACCTCTGCTCTGCAGGGCCAAATGATAACACACTTAAGGTCAAGGAGAGCACAATGGCCTGACAGAGAGTCCACTCCAAAGACAACGAGCTGCAGAGCAGGAATTTGAAACTTTCACTTGGCTTCAGAAAATCACTTGAGGTGAAGCCTAGAGAAGAGAAGTTATCCTTTCATTTGGCAAAATATGAGCCGGATTAAGGATGGAAGGAGCTAAACCTGCTCTTAAAGCTTGCCTTCTGTTTAGGGAATATGGAAGACGTGGAAACCTGGAGAGTGACCTATTGTTTTCCCCGTCAGACACAGAGACAGAGTTTTTAGTTCCAGTTGTTTTACGTTGTAGTTTTCATGGGACAGTGTGATTCCAGCTATTATCCATGGCCATGGTTCTCCTTTAGTGTTTTCCCATCGTCTTTGCCTTTGTGTCTACTGTGCGATAGATCTTTACAGTCTTTTCTCAGAGGCCGATACAGTGGGACAAGCGGAGACTAATTGATCAAGGGAGAAGCAAATCTCAGGGTCACAGTCTTGGAGTCCAACCCTATTAGCTTTATGACGTGTGTCCAACCAGCGCTGCCTGGCCAGATCTCCGACAATCTCCAAGATCCAAGCAGATGGATGGGAAAATAAAGCTATACCATGTGTTGTTAGAGGCAGACATTGAAGTAAATCTCCAGAAATCATTCATGCAATCTGAGAATTTGAAATGGCTGCATGTTTGTTGAAATTTGTTTTATTTTTTAAATATTTGCAATTACAGTTATATGGGATATTTGCAGCTCGTGAGGAATGGTCTGTGAAAGGAGTGTAAGATGAGATGATAAACAGGCAATCACAGCATAATGAAAAATTCACAGAATAAAGACACATATGTTCCAATTTTACACCATTCATTGAAACGGGACAATATTTCAAGGATTAGTGATAACAGGCCATCTACTGAGTCCAGGGATCATGGTTGCATTCACATGCAAAGAGACTAGACACACACACACGCACACACTTAAACAACATTTTTACTCCTCTTTCATATGAAAATGCATTTTTAATGATAAAGATATCGGTCGCAATCGTCCATTTCCCACCAAAAAGATACCAACGATAATGCCGTCAACGGCACGCAAAAAAACCCGAATTAATAAAAGCACCATCAATTAATCCGCTATTGCGACATCTGACAAAGAGAGTAGAATGAGAGTGCATGAGAGCAAGAGACAGTTGGCAAGGGTTGCCAGTTGAGAAAGCTCTATTCAGTCTCCCTGAGGTCCTTCATACTCACAGAGGAGATGACAAAGAGCACCAGTTAATTAGCAAGAAGTAGCATCTCAAGGAGGACTGTGAAGAAAACCTCCATTCACTCTCTCTGCTCACCTCTCGCTTATGAGAAAGACTGAAGGGTTGGAAGGAGGGGGGCTGAGCAGAGAGCAGGCTAAGCTCAGACTGAGAGCCCGGCCGTCTGCATGGGGCTGCCTTGCTTGATTTCATTTGGACAGTCATTCCTTTAATTTGCAAGGTCATTGTATCTAACGGGGAGTTTCTATTGAGGCCGGCAAACAAGTGAAGGCCTTGGATTGCAAGTCAACGATGCCTCCCTTCTGTCTGCTGGATGAGACGCGGCGGAGGAAAGAGGATGAGAAGAGAAGGATGAAGTGGAGAGGGGGATTTAGAGAGAGGATGAAGTTTTAATTAAGGCACTTCTCTGTTTCTAAGCAGACTAATTTAAGCCATAGTTCCTCACAAGTGTATGAGACCATTGAAACAGAAGTGAGGGAGAGGGCTGGAGGGTAGCCGATATTAGATCTATTGTTGAAGAAGATTTTGAAGCGCCTCAATGTGTCATTGAAAAGAAAATAACAGATGGAGGGGGAAAAAGACGAGTAATCAGTTGGCCTATACTTTCCTTCAATAAAAATGAATAAACACAATCTTCACCTTCTATTAAGAAGATGCACATTTACACGATGCAGAGTTTGATTTCATTTTCAAATGCACAAAAGCAGATAAACCTGATGATATATTTTGCGGTGAAACTGCCGATTAGGAAATAATGTAAGGGCCAGAGGAATTAGCATTTACCATCGGACCAAAAGCAGAAGGGCAACAGCTTGCAAATAAATCTCTGATGGAGGGAACCTGGTTGGTTTAAATGCTGTTGTTGTTTCACTTGTTTAAATGGAGGCCTGATCAGAGCAAAGAACTCCCAGAGGTCTACAGGCTGAGGTGCAGACAAAGGTGGGCCTGCCTGTGCTAAGGTCCCAGAGGACTGAGGAATATGCAAAGCTCTGCACCTCCACACTGAGGCTGCATTTGAATGGCTTAAACCAGGGTGCACCATAAGGAGGCAACATTCAGCTCCTCTAGCCACTTGGATTTACATATAAAGGTTAGAAAATGTAAATGTATACAGTGAGTGGGAAGTCAGGGGTTTAAGAATGGAAATGCGAGTATGTATGGTGTCACTGTTGGGAAAGGGGAAGGCTAATTAACGGTAAGACAAATACAAATTAATGAATAACTGGAAAACTTTGTCTTAAATAACCCTCGTGTGAAATCCTGGAGAAAGAGGAGGGTAAAAAAAAAGACAGAGTTGAGTTCATTGCCTGTGACAGACAGTGTCAATCAAACCGCTGTGTGGAAAGCCTCACCGCCCAGGTCTTTGAGGGCGCATTGACTCTCTGTTCATCTTCATTGCACAGTGCTACACTGTGGAGAGACGACCACATGGGAGCTGAGCTGCATTCAAAATATCCGTTAGTCCTCTGTGTTACTACGCGGGAACTCATCAATCGACAGTACAACAACTTTCGTCAGCTCTTTATATATTTTCTCCCTTATCCCTGGAAGCTGTTTTGCTTTTCGGTCAGCTATAGTTGTACAATAACACTTTGTACTCTTTTAACATTATAAGTTGAAGGATTCTTGCCATAGTTTCAGCATATATACAACAATGTTAACTTTCAAGTGACAAGGCCCTTAGGGGCCGCAGGGATTTGGACTCTTTTGCATCAGGAGCAAAGCAGGAAGTCGAGTGACGTTGTTATAGAGCAACAAGGTCGGGGTGGATGGATGGGTCAAAAAAATGCCTGTTTCCTACCAGCAGTGAACCATAATTGCGACAAAGTTCCCTTAACTTTAACAAAGTAAATTAATCTTAAAAGTAATTGTAACCCAAACCATTATCCTTCCCTAAACCTAACCATATCATGTTTGTGCCTAAACCTAACCAAACCTTAACCAAAGAGTCAGATCATGAAAATGTATTTTTCCGATAGTGAATTGTAACTGTTTTGGAAGGCAAGAGACAAACAATGTCCTGTCAATAGTGGGGTATCTAAAAAATGTTCTGAGGTTTATCCTAACTTATTTTACGAGTTCATATCATGTTGAGTGGAAAGTTTGAATCTCCAGAGTAACAACTAAAGCCAACACGTTTTATACAATATATGCTGAAATGCAGGAAAATTCAGTCTCCCAAAATGTAAAGTAAAGCACGAATACATCAAAACTGTGTTACAGGATTTGGTAACTTAGTAAATATATCTAATAACTTCCCTCCTCTTATCAGTCAGAATGAATTAGCCTGTTCGTCCTATTGTGTCAATAAGTGTCGGATGGATTCTTTCTGCCACCAGGAAACTGCTGACAGGAGCCACGACAGTGCTAACTAGGGCCTTTATAGATGCAGGCTAATGGTTAGCTTGCCCTGATAACATCGCCGTTTCAGCATCTTTCATGTGTCGACAGGAAAGAAGACGACTGACAGAGCGCAGCACTTCTGTTTCCTGCCACTGCTCATCCTGATCAGCTGTCAAACTTTAAAGGAGTTTAAAGAGTGTGCTGCCAATCAGATGTGAATATTTCATGATTTATGTAATCATTTATCAGCTTTCTCTGTTCATATTGCTGTTGTATTTCTCTGCTAACAAAATACCACTTTCCACAAATATCGAATTTGGGATTATTGATACTTCCTGTAAAGTTTAAAAAAGCATTCAGAGGTAAATTAACCCTAACGGTGTTTCGATTCGTCATGAATATCCAAATAGCAGCGTTGTGCCTACAATGGTCAATATGGAAATGTTGACTGTCCATTTTGTGAGGCATGAACATTTGTGAGCATGAAAAGGTTGAGAGAAAGGCGAAGACTTTTTTTTTTTTTCTGGAGAAGTGTGGAAGACTTTCGGGAGGGAGGAGGGACGGAGGGGCTTGTGCTCAAATCCCCAGAAAATTCAAAGTGAGAGAGCGGAGGGGGTGGATCTGCCAGAGGAGGAGGGTGGAGGGGAGGTGGAGGGTGATGTATGGAAGCGTAAGAGTAAGAGTTTATTCACTGGTGTCTGAGGGAGCCTTTCAGAGCCACTGAGTGAGTCTCTATAGCGGGGCAATCAACCATAGGACTAGGAGGCTTTATCTCTAAAATACAACCCCACCTCCACCCCGCTCCACCCTTCAAATGCACACACACACACACACACACACATGCTCTCTCTCTCTCTCTCTC
>NW_022280038.1:7647881-7648403 GCF_004355925.1 Anarrhichthys ocellatus
CTCTCTCTCTCTCTCTCTCTCTCTCTCTCTCTCTCTCTCTCTCACACACACTCTCTGGTACCTGTGAGAGCCTCTCGTGTGCGGCTAAGGGTGCCATTGAGGGAGACAGGAGGGAGAATGGTCCGAGAGGGACAAACAATCCTGAGGAGTCTATCATTCTGTGTGGTGTTGTCTTAGGGCCTGAATGGAGCCAGTGTGACCTGCCCACATCCACCACCACCGCCTCCTCCTCCTCCTCCTCCGCCTCCTCCTCTCTTCTCCATCAACCCCTCCTGCTCGCTGCCAACTACTCCACCACTACCACCACCCAGCACCCCGCGCCGTCCTGCAGATAAGTGCCTTATCGTCAAATGCTCTTTTACAAACAAGCGACTATCTCTTCCAGCCAGGGTTCTCATTTTTATGCAACCAAAACAAATCACTAATCCAATATATTTTCAACTAGAGATGTTTAGATCAAGTCCTTTTGGCCCCAATCCCGTCCAGAGTCCCTTTATGTGTGTGTGTTTGTGTATGTGTGTA